>NC_080388.1:43201397-43481397 GCF_028751815.1 Salvia miltiorrhiza | reverse complement strand
ATAATTTACTTGTTTTAATTATATTCATAATTATTTTAACATCGATTAAATATTTTATCATGATCTTTAATTTAATATGCATATTGAATAGTTTTTCATTAGTAAAAAATATACAATATCTATTTCATATATGGGCCAAATAATATTATCAATGTTGCTTCACCATTTATTTTCTAAAAAGAGTCAAATTTATTTTATATTAATTTAATTTAATTTTTTTATATTTTTATTGGATATCAACTTTTGTGTTTTTATTCATGTATTTTTGTGATTTTGCAATATAAATAAGAAAAAAAAAGACAAAAAAATATTTTTTGAGAGATTGTTTTTTTTTTTTATCAATATAATAAACTCATATTACATACTTTTTTGCAACATGTCATGTTATGTTTTTGTTATAATTATTTTTGTTATAAAGGGTATTTTATTTGTCATGCATTGTATGGCAAATTTGATGTATATAAATTTGTTTAAGTTTAATAAATTTAATTTCAGTAATATTATTGACTTCGGCTGATCATAAATGTAATATTATTCAAATTTAATCTCTTATGCAACAATGTCGAATAAAAGTCAAGGATAATTAATTTCGTATCTTGAATCTTTGGCTTCAAAATCAATTAACACATTACCAATTGCATGTTTTTATATTAAATTATATTAAATGACATCACAATTGACTAAAATTTTTAAATTTTTATGAATGATAGAAATGATAGTAATATTAAAAATTATTGGTATTGTATCAAATGAGATTGCCAAATGTCGTAAATAATAAAAAATATAGTATATAATATTATGTATTGTTTTTGTTTTTTGGTTCAGTTAGCAATTTTTACTTATAAATTATATTCCCTCCTTCCCACTAAAAGTTACTTGTATTCTATTTTGGATCGTCCCATTATAAGTGGTCTATTTTCCTAAATGAAAAAATTTAACCCTAAAAAAGGGGTAGGCCTCACAACTTTTAATCAATTTACACATTCTTCTTAATTCCCGTGCCAAAAGGTTTTGAGCCACTTATACTGAGACGGAGGGAGTAACATTTATATTTATTTATTAAAAATATTATTAAATTTTTTTATGGTTGTCGTGCATGTGCATCACACGAGAAGGCGTACTTGTTATATATTGCTCTCTCCATCCACGAAATGAGTACCCATATTTCATTTTTTGTCTAACCACCAAATGCGTACTCATTTCATTTTTTGGTAAGTGTATCCCACATAACTCACTCACAATAAAAGTGGGTCCCTTATTCCACTCACACACACTTAATCAATTTCTTAAAATCTGTGTCACCCCCAAATGGATACTCATTTCATGGACAGATGAAGTAATAATCAAATAACGAAAAAAAAAAAATCAAGGAGGATGGTGGCTACAATTAGGGATATCAATCGGACAATCCATCGGGTTTCGGACTAACCCTATCGGGTTATTCGGGTGCAGACTAATTGGATTTAAACAAATTTGGGTTAGTAAATTTCAACCCTATCCCCAAACATTCGTGTTTCGGGCTAGCCCATCGGATCTATCGGATCAAAGGCTTAAAATGTAAATTAACTATTGTATTTTATTTTATTTTTAATGATCTTATAATATAAGATCAAACATTTGGCGCAGGGTTGGAAGTTGGAAATTAGCTCTCAAAGCCATTTTACATAATCACTTGGAGTTGGAGATGCCCTTATAGTTTAGGATATTAATCAGTATGTTATTAGTAAAACTACACTTTTTACTATAAGTAAGAAAATATTGCAAATTTGAAAAATATTTCAACTCGTTCCACTCCAGTTTAGGAATAATGAAGTTATTTCAATTAGATAGTCCATAAGCCAACATGTAGCATGGATTGAACCGGGGTTTGGGGCTTGGGTTTCATAAATTTCCCCATTTGGATCAACAATAAATATTCTGATTTCATCATAAAAATAAAAACTAACAAAAATAACCTAATCAAGACACGTGTCACACCATAGAGCTTAAACGACTACTTCCATTTAACAACGACTCTTTTTTTAGCTAAGTCAAGCTATAGTCTAATTTAATGCCAACACTTGCCGAGCTTGATTTGATTATATATACTATATATACATGAATATCCAGATTCGTAGTAAATAGAGAGAGAGAGAGAGAGAGAGAGAGAGAGAGAGAGAGACATATAAAGGGATCAGGTGGGAGTTGAGGGATCTCAATCAGAGCTGTAGACCAGAGGAATTCAAAGATACCATCGAAAAAGTTGTGAAACAAAAGATACACTCCTCTATACTCGCCGTTGTATTATTCATTATACTATATGTACGTGTGTCGGCACGCTGCAAAATCTTGTCTTTTGCGGTGGCGAATTCTTAATAATAAGTGCTTGTATCACACACACTTGACGGTGAGGGTGCGTGTTTGTGCAGATTGTGAGAGAGGGGGGGAACAGGGTTGGATTGTTTGAGCGGAAAAGTAAAATGTTGGAGCTGAGAGATAGGAATTGCTATCCGGAGGCGGTGGTGGGAGTCAATGTGGGACTTGCTTGTGTTGATGGTGTTATTGCGTTTATTGCTTTTTATCAGGTAATTTCTTGTTTTGCTTTCTAGTTATTTTTTTGTAGTTGATGGTTTATGCATAGTGGAATATTACGTTTTTGGTGAGCTTATTTTTGGTTGAGAAAATTGATTCAATTTGAAGAGGGTATTAGAGAGAGTATGCTATATTACACTTTTTATATTTCCTAGGCAAGAATCTTGAAGTTGTCTGTGTCTTTTTTGTGTGATTTGTTTTGGATTCTTTGGGTTGAGGAGTGATGTTGAGTGTTGTATTGAGATTTAGATCATTGCAATTGGTTCTTTAGTGAGCTTTAGTTTGGTTGTAATGAATGTGGATTTGCACCAACAGATAAGGAAACATTGTATACTATGTGAGAATTGGTTTTGGCTATTTTTGGTTGAGAAATTTGATTCAATTGGAAAAAGGGTTAATAGAGAGTATGCTATGTTGCGTTCTTGAGATTTCCTATGCAACAATCTTGAAGTTTTCTTTGTATTTGTTGTTTTGTTTGTTTATTATTTGGGTATAGGAGTGATGTTGAATGTCATATTGAATTTTAGATCGCTGCATTGGTTCTTTGGTGAGTTTTAGTTTGGTTGTAATGGATGAGGATTTGCACCAAGAGATAAGCAGTGGTTAAGAAAATGGAGAGTGATTGAGGCATTTATTGGTTTGTATTGGGTGATTATTTTCTCTCTTTCTGGTTGCTGTATGTAGTGGTTGATGAATGCATTGAGGCGACATTACATTCTTGATGGGAATTGGTTGATTTATCTTGGTTTTGGTTGTTTTTCTGTGATAAATTTGGATCAATTGTAAGAGGGTTCGTAGAGAATGCTATGCCACATTCTTGAGGTTTCTTATGCAATGATCTTGAAGTTTTCTTTATGTTCGTCATTTTTTTGGGGGGGGTTATCCGGGTAGAGGATTGACGTTTTAGTGTTGTATTGAATTTTAGCTTTAGTTTGGTTGTAATTATTATAATAGAAGACAAGTAAACGAAGAACAAGATGAACACACAGAGGTTTATGTGGAAACCCAAGACGGGGAAAAACCACGGGCAAAGGAGATAATTTGACTATCAGTTGAAAAGGGGTGCAAATCATCTGCATAACCCTAAACCTAGATGGAATCCGTCTTTGTATACAGGTCCATACCACGGGGGCGGTAGTTGTGGCTACCAATCCCTCAAGCCCTAACCATGTAGTAAAAAAATCAAAGTCGCACCATGAGCCTCTCGGACTCGGCCCAAACAGTTTGGATCACTCTCATCAACAGTGATTTGCACCAAGAGATAAGCAATGGTTAAGAAATTTGAGAATGATTGAGGCATAAGTAGACAATATAAGTGAAAGAATGGAGATGGGGTTGTCGGCTGCTGCAAAAAGTGAACTTTGTTAAATGTGATTTTAAACATGGCTATGGAGTTTCTATCAATTGTAGTTTGAAATTTCAGTCTTAAGAATTGTTTGTACCTCATTGAAGTTCGACTTAGGAATGCAGTATTAAAAATTGGGCTGATATAGTGATACTGGTTTGGTTAGTTTAGACGACTGGATTATAATTTGGATGAAGAGTTTCCCTGAAACTTATCTGCTAGGTGGAACTGATGGCATAATATGTGATAGCTGTCGGAAATAGATGAGTGGAAGTAGCTGCCAAATTACTTGGGAATGCAATAATGGTTTTTCTTGTTAGAATGCAAACCAAACATTGTTGAATTTTGGCCAATTCTTTCAAATTGATAATGTAACCATATTTCTAACGATGGAGTAATTTTATGCCAATTTGTTGTCTTGGTAAAAAAATTATGTGACACAAGAATCAAATGGATCTACCTGAATTATGAATATTAAGTTTAATTTTGTCTTGCTCTGACTTAACTTGGAAGTTGGAACCAATTTGGATCATTGATTTTTGTATGATTTACAATTCATAAAAGGAAGCATTATTGTATATATAAAGAAGCATCATTCATAGTTTCTACGGCTGAAAAGTTTCTAGTATAACTCATCCATGTATGTATACATGCACTGATTTTCTTTTGCATCATATGTGTGCATTAATATTTCCTCAATTTTCCACACATTAATATGTGAAAAGCGAAAACCATTGCAAATTTCCATCTTTTCTCTTTAACTAATATGCCCATCAACCACTTCTCCCTCAAACACGCCCTAGAGACATCCTAATTACTTAATCCTTACCCATAAACCTATCACGTTTAAGATTCCATAAATTTGCATAAAGTATATTGGCTAAATATGTAGGCGATTAAATCAATGGTCTTTGTTTGCATTAAATAAATTCTGAAAAGCAACAAAAAACAATATATATACGCACATGTATATGCTGAAAAATAAATAAATTTAAAAAATACAGTTGAAGTAGATCCGAGTGTTTTTTTTTTGCTTTTGCTAGTAGCCCAAATAAAAATGGTTTTAGCTTAGAAATTTTGTAAACCTTGAGCATTTGACTCGTTTCTACTTTATTTCTTTTACCAGTCTTTAAGCAGTTTTTTGTACCTTATTTGATTTCTCTTCATGTATCAGTTAATGAGGATTCATTCAAGGAATCCACTACTTGGCTGGAACCGTCAAAAGGTAATTTTATGACTTATTGGCCCTAATGGAAAATAATGAGTGGTCAACAGTCTTGTTTCATTGTTGAGATTTTCGAAATTGGATCTTGAACGTGCTCTCATTTTTGTTTGAATTGTTCAGACCTTTCATCTGATGATCGGGTCTTCAAATTTGGGTGAGAATATTACGGCTTTTGAGTAATGTCATCAAACAAAGCCTGTGAGTCGATGCAAGTTGTGCTACGTACACGACAACATGCACACAGGCTTCTAGATTATCAAGAAGCTCACTCTTTATTCTCCGTTATTGATTCTTAGAATATAAAAATATCTGTGGCAGGTTATTTCCTATATTTTGTGTTGACTCTTGTTGCTGCCTGTAAGCGTTGGACTTGCTGGTCGCAATCCTGTGGATTCGTTGTCATGGGTATGCCGAGCTCAAGCATGTTGTGATTATTGAAATTGAATGTTGATAATCGTAGTACAACAGTTGCTCACCGCAGAGATATGATTTTTCCACAGCTTTCCCCAAAATTCTGTTTGTTGCAGCATTTCTTCTACTTTTGTCGTTTTGGTAAGTCTTCTTTTTAGCGAATTAAACTTTAAAATTTTATTTTTCCGTTTTTTTCCGGCCTGTAAGTTTCATGGTCCCACTCCAGAAACTACAGTAATAACATCAATAATATTTGCAATCTAATATTTCCCATCACATATTTGGTTTGAGCAGTGCAAAATAAATATAGAATTATACCTGTAAATTCTCTCGATGTTTATCTCTATTTGCTGTGTATTAGAATATTATTCATACGATTTGCTAAGCATTGTTTGTTTGAAATGGTTCCTTGTACAGTAATTTACTGGCATAGTCTTTTTGTGCTACGCAAAAACAGAATTTGGGCAAAGTTCAATAGTTTACCTGCTGTTATTATCCCAAATATAAAACCCCTTTCTCGGATTTTAGGATAGTACACTTTTTTTATTAGTTTGTGCCTTTGTGGACCCTATTTTCTTAAGTTATATCTGTAATATTCACTGGTAATATGTTTTTGAGTTTCTAATTTGTGTTGGAATTGGATGCTACCTCAAAATAATACTATCATGATTTAAAGCTTAAAGGACCGATATGATGGCTTGCAGGGTTGACCTTTGCCATAACTCAAACGATGACGATGAAGACGAAGAAGGATGGAGCCCCCAAGATGCCCTACTGGAGAAAACAAACACTACTGACTCTAACACCAGTAGTCGACGTAGATGTTTCTCCTTCATGTCAATTCATATAGGAAGTTGTCAGAAAGTCGTGGTTTTGGTATAAAATCAACTTCTAATCCTTCTGCAACAGTCATTGTCTTAAAAATGTTATCTTCTGTTTTTTTTTTTTCTCTTATCTAATAACAATCATTTGGGCAGGTCTCTATCTTAATCTTTGTAATAATGGTAGCAGCTTCTGTGCTTATATGGATAGGAATGGGGAAGAATCCTATTGACTCAGCAGTCGTCGCTCAGGCACGAATACTTGCCTCTTTGGTTGAACCGATTCTAGTGTGTTTCGTGTAGACTCCAATGATTTACTTCTCAATTACAGATCTAATTACTTCTCGAGTCTCCTCTACTTTTCTTCTTCACCGTTTTACCAACGTAAATGACACATAGAGTGAGAGGCTCCGCTCTTAGCCTTTAATATTTTGAAATTTTTAAAATTATGGTTATTTTGAATACAAGAATTTTGCAAATGGAAATTCTACGCTGTTGAGAGTTGAAAAATGCATATATTTTAGACTATGCTAATCCCTATGTACTGATTAGCAAGCAAAAAAATCTTGTTACCTTTTTGCAGGTATACGTAGATCTGATGGCCGTAGCAGTTCTTTTGCTCGGAGGAGCCTTGGCTTGCTACGGTGAGTACCCGTATCCCTTCAGTATTTGTTTGCATCTTCCTTCAGTAATTTTAGTACCATGATAAGATTGTTGAATTTCATGTGGTATTATGCTTGTATGAGTTACCTTCTTAGGGTCCTAGTTATTAAAGCAAGGCTCACTGTGCTCATGTGTCCAGCGCCTTGAGCCTTGGAGTCACACGACTTCGACAAGGGAACTATTTAGACGTGTGCCTAGTCTCGTAGGCTCTAGGATAATTTGTTCCATAAGCATTCCTTCATTTTAAAATAGCGTTAATAGTAGTTTATGACCTCAACTTTGGTGTTTTTTTTATGACCTCAACTATAATTTGTTTTTTAAATATCTTGAACGCTGCAAATTTGTTTTATTTTGTCTCACATAAAAAAATTCAATATTGGGTGTCTTACTAGGCTCACTTGTAGAACATGTTTTTCGATCTGAGATGTCGCATGATAAACATTTTTTTTAGGTGAGCCTATTTGACACGACTTTTATACGAGACAAAAGTACGTGTGAGCCTAGTCAAATTTGCAAGTTCTGTAAAATAGATTAAAGGGAAAAGGTGCAGATCCACTCCTATAGTAGAGGCCCCTGTGCGTATTGCTCCCCATAGTCGACATGGAATCAAATAGGCCCCCGAAGTCTGAAAAATCGATCAATTAAGCCCGTTTGACTAACCGCTGTTAGTCAAACGTTAGTCAATTTTTTTTTACCCCCAATTTCTTTCTTCTTCCAATTTCTACCCCAAATTTCTACCCCCAATTCCAATTGAGCCACCGCCGACATCTCCCTCGGCCTCTTCCGGCCGCGACGAGGCCGCCGGTCACCTCTCCCTCAATCCAACGCCGACATCTCCCTAAGCCTCTCTCTTCTTTTCCGGCGGCGACGAGACCGCCGGTCACCTCTCTTTCTCGTCTCATTCTCTCTCGCTTGTTTCTTTCTGTCGCGCAAAAGTAGTTCAGATTCCAGACAAAGGGAGACACAACGGCGATCGGTGTGTGTCTAGGGTTGTTCAGGCCCGATTCAGGGGGCTGTTGGGCGACTGGTGGTCGGAGGCGGCGCCCCTTGCCGGATGATCGAAGGGGAAGAAGTTGGGTCGGATTTGTGTTTGTTCAAGAGAGATCTGAGCGAGAGAGAAGAGGAGAGCTTCGTGCCGGACTCGGGAAGGAAGAGAGACAGAGGGAGGTGGCGGTTCCTCGAATCAGAGAAGATGGTGTCGTTCAGTTCTTCACCGGAAGAAGGGCCGTAGCCGTGGCGCACGTGGTCGTGGGGTCGAAGAGGGAAGAGCGGGTGGAGGAGCCGCTGCGGTGAGATCTTAGACCAGAAAATTGGCTCGCGAGATCTTAGACCAGAAAATTGAGCTTTAGAAATAGAGAGAGGGGGATATCTCTCACTCCCGTCTCACTCCTTCAGTCGAAAATTACAGCAGCCACTGTAGTCCGCCGGCACCGTTCTAGCTTCACTGGAAAATGGAAGCTTCTGCTTTGAAGAAGGAAGGTCGGCGTTGATTTGGACGGCTCATTTCAGACTTTCAGCCGAGAGAGAGAGTGAGAGTTGGATTGAAGGAGAGGCCGAGGGAGATGGCGGTGGCTGAATTGGAATTGGGGGTAGAAATTGGAAGAAAAAAGAAATTGGGGGTAAAAAAAAATTGACTAACGTTTGACTAACAACGGTTAGTCAAACGGGCTTATTGATCAATTTTTCGGACTTCGGGGGCCTATTTGATCCAATGTCGACTATGGGGAGCAATACGATATAGGGGCCTCTAATATAGGGGTGGATCTGCACCTTTTCCCTAGATTAAAAATAAAGTTGAGGTCATAAATAAAAAAACACCAAAATTATTCTTTATACTACCAACACTTCAAAATACCATGAGCATGAATTATTCTTTAGACCACTTCGATTATTAAATATACGACCATGGAAGAACAACTTATAGTTAGTACTTGGGTTACTCCGTATATCTTAATGTTTCTTTTCCAATCATCTTTGTTTCAGGACTTATATTGTTCTTGAAAATGAGAAAAGTTAGATCCGAGCAAGCTTCAACTGAAATGTGGAAGGTAACTACTGAGTACTATTATGTGTCATCATTTAATGCTGGCCCAAATACTCAAATATGTCCCAAATCATCACCATTTTTTTCAATTCTATCCCGAAATATGAAGTTTGGCCAATTAATATCCAAACTAATGGAACTTATCAAATCTAGCGTTGGACAAATTTTTGGATGCCTAAAAGCTTAGTAGGATTGTAACGATTTGATGTGGAAATACATGCGCAAAAATGACTTTTGTAATGCCATGTAAGCTCAATATTTCATTTTTTTTATATTCCTCCTTAAAATGACATCGTTTTGAACTTACATGGCATTAATAAAAGTTCATCTTTAGATATGTATTTCCACATAAAATTTGCAGCTATTCTACTCAGGTTCTAAGTACTGAATTTTTTTGTATAGGATAGATTTGCATAGTTCGGGACTGAAATGAAAATTGGTGATAGTTTAGGATATATTAGAGTATTTAGCCTTTATTTTTATTTTTATTTATCCTATGTTTTTTGAGTTGAGTTGCAAAAGTTTCTCTAACTCCTACATTTGAAAACTTGAACTATTCCCTCTTCGTGCTACCAATTTTTCTTCTTCATTCATTTCTTGATAAAGATAAAGTAAACGGCTAATTCTTGATTTTTGTCGTTTAACCTATGTCTATCGTGCTTTGCATCTATGTACAGGTTGCTGGCTTGGCCATTGTGTCTGTTATATGTTTCACATCAAGTGCCGTTGTCGCTATGGCTACAAATATACCTGTAAGTTCCCATTGTTCTTCATTACACATTCTCTCCTATTCTGATTCCAGCAGAGAAAGCATATCAAAGCGAATTAAATCTTGCTGCAGCTATTTTATCACTGGCACTGAGCAACAGATAGACGATGTTTATACATCTCTTCTACTGGTTTTATATTATTTTATAGGTACCCTTTCCAACTTCCCTGTTCCGTTATAAGTCCATACGCTATGATCTTATATCGAAACTTCTCGATTCAAAAGTGTCGTCGAATTTTCTTGATGCGCTATTTGTCTTACATCCAGGTTCGTCAATCCCTTCGGCCTTTGTCTTATTCGTGATGAGAGAATTACCCCCTCTAGCCATGATCAATACGCAACGAGAATCAACCACAATAGCCTTTATTAGTGACAGATCTGTGGCTGTCCATCCACAGCGCCGGACAAATGAAACCAGTGCGTGGAGTCAGGTTCGACTCTCCCCTCTCAAAACTTTATGTTCCTTAAGCTTCAGATGCTTCATATGATAGCTTCGAAAGCATCATTCCTCATAAGATTTGGCAATATATTGATAATTTTTGTCGTGTTAGGTATGTCGATTTTAGGGGTTAGCCACGTATTTGTAATTTTGATAGCAACTTTTTCTGTTGTGTTCACTTGTTTGATTATTCTTTTTCAACCTCCCGAATGAACTAAATTTGTAGCCCCATTTCTGCCCTCAGCCGGTTTGAGGTTTCGCGATTGCAGGTCTCTCGAGTAAGCCCCATATGAATCGCGCAGTGCGCGTTCACCGCCCTCCCAATCATGCCTGAAGAGCCCTCAGTTGTGGAATTATGGAAAGACGATGCTGTAAATTAAGGGGGCTGGTAGACATAGAACGTTGACTGTGTGTGATGAAGCTCGATTTTAAGCTCTAGAAGGCGATTGGGGCTACGATGCTCGCCCGTCTTCCGTGCCCTAAATTTGAAACCAGCTTTGGATGTTGTACATAGTAGCAACTACACATGGAAGAGGTTGATGAAAAAAGTTCCTTATATATTAAAGACCATTCAGGTGTTTGATCTGGCAGTTATTTTCTTCTTTTTTCCTTCTTTAGGTCAGTTTATATTTCCTGCCTGTGTTTGATGGATTAGGGTTTCTTATTTATGCAATAGATGTTCCACAATCAAACCATGATGCATAATAGAGCTTGGTTTTTTCTATACATCTGTGGACTTCTTTTTTTCTTTCTTTGAAGAGAAGAAATGTATAGTTTCCAATATTTAAGATTTAAAGTATTCAGAGCTTAAGATGTACACTAGTTCGGTAGGAATTTAAATTGACGACTATTAATTGTATATTTATTAACATTTATTTGTATTTTATTTTATCAGTAATATCAGGTAGAAGAAATTGTTGGTTCGTTATTATCTTGTAAATTTAAATTAAGAAAAATATTAATTTATACTTTAATGTTTGATCATTTTCACAAATATACTCCAAATATATTGAAAATTCAATTAAATACATAGTTTTTTTAATATAGTGAATTGAATGTCAGTATAAGTTATACTCCATTTCATCCTTCAGGTTCTTCGATACTATGAACTTGAATTTCAATTAAATACATATCTTTCGATATTATGAACTGGAATTTCATCCTTCAGGTTCTTCATGCCAACTGATTTCATGAAACTTTCATTCACTGGATATTATTTTCAGTTCGGCTCGAATATCCATTCTTTATAGTGGTCGTCTCAGTGGATATTTTGCCTGCTCTAGAGGAGTTCGGCAAGGTAATCATCTTTCACCGATTCTTTTTGGTATTGCTGAATACGTGTTGAGCCATCTTATTGCGAATTGCATTTTTAGTTGTGCTCATTACTTCCCACCTCATCTACTCTATGCAGACGTATCATCATATTTTGCAAAGCCTCTGTTAGAAACGCACGCAAAATCAAGGAGATGCTCAGCTATTATGGCTCGATTTCTAGACAATTTTGCAGCCAAGAGAAATCTAGTGTTTTCTTTGCCTATGGTGTCACCACTTCGATGAGTCGTGCTATTCATCGTGTCTTGGATTTTTCCTCAGGAGCTTTCATGTCACTTATTTGGGACTGAGTCCCTCTCTTCGTGGGCCATCCCAGGGCGAGTTATTTCTTGGCAACCAAGGACCGCATTATTAAAAAATTTGCCATATAGAAAGGCCTCCAATTTTCTATGGCAGGCAAGGTATGCTTGGAAGGGCCTCCAGCTTTTTATCTGGACAGGTAGCATCTACAAACGACCGGCTTGTTACTTGTGCCATTAAAGAGGAAAGGGCTTGGGCATAATAAGATTTTTATTTTCTTGATGAACAAGTGTTACCTTATGAAGATGCTTGGAAGATAGTGAAAGGGCAAGACTTTGCATTTCGGATCCTTCGTTCGATTTGGTTGAGTTTGGCTACTCTAAGCACTTTGTGGCTAATTCCTCGGTTTGGCTCGACATCAAGCATGAGATTGATGGGCTAGTGGATGACTCTTACTCATACGTGGGTACTGGCCACTGCACTTATTTCTGGAAAGACGACTGGCGTGGCTACAAACTAATTGATAGACTGACTATTCTGCACTATATTCATGGCTATCTTAATCAATTGGTTGATGATTATTTCTTTGATGAGCTATGGCATTTCTTGGAGGACTTTATCGCTCTTCACTCGAGCATTGTTTGCGACATATTGCTCCTGCCTATGGGTAGAGACCAAAACACGCGTTTTTGGAAGCCGACTGTTCGAGGGGACGTCACTGCTGTCTTGGCTTTTTCAAATAATTGTCATCGTTTCCCGAAAGTCACTTGGGGCCTCTGGATTTTGGAGGCGTTTATCCCTGTGAGACAATCTTTGATTTGTTGGCCCATTCTTCATAACAAGCTCCCTACATTGGATAGCATGAGACATCGTGGTTTGATTATGCCGAATTATTGTTATCTTTGCTCTAATTCTGAGGAATAGATCGACCACATATTCTGGCATTGTTCTGGCATTGTGCGTCCGTGCAAGCTATATGGTTTGTGTTTCTAGCTTGGTTTGACCGCCTAAATCTTTTGGATTGTGCAGATATCCATAGCTTCTAGGTTATGTCTTGGAATGTTAATTTCAGCTCGCAGATCATGAGCTTTTGGAAGGCTGGCATCATTAACTTACTTTGGGGGATTTGGCATGCAACCAAGCGGCTCTTGATAATGTTCACTTCCGACAAAAAGGCGTGCTACAGTTTATAAAGGTGGCTTTTAAAGATATGGACTCTCAATTCTCGAAGCTTGGCATGTCTAATTCTTGGAACGATTATGTCATTATTCACAATATTGGCGTCTCTTCGCGAGCCACGTCTCCACTGGCTTTCATCAATGTCCACTGGTAGCCCCCTATAAATCAATGGATCAAAGTCAACACCGATGGCTCAACCTCTGGCGCCCTGGGGAAAATCGCAGCTGGCGCAGTTTTCAGAGATAAATAGTGTTGCATTGGAGGTTGTTTCCATATTAAGGGTGGTACTGGCTTTTACTTTCGAGGCTGAGCTTCTTGTGTTGATCACGGCTTCCATTGCTCATTCAAGAGGATGGTTGCATCTTTGGATTGGAGCGGATTCAAGCTATGTTGTCTGGTTGGTGGACACGCGCTCATGCGACGTCCCCTGGCATTTCATGGCTCTTTGGAAACACACCATTGCTCTCCTTCGTGATTTTCATACTCAAGTTTCGCACATCTATACAGAGGGAAACAAGACTGCGAACATTATGTCCACACACAGCTATATCCGTATGGTGCGATGATTTGGGCTTGGTCTTCCTCTCAAGTAGTTGGCTCGTGTCTTCATCACAGGACTGGGGTCTCGACCTTCCTTGTTGCCGCAACTAGCGCTTGGGGATACGACATCATTTATTCAGTTCTTGTTCTTGTTCCGTTGCCAGGGGGATGCTTTTACTATGCGGCATTATGCTGAATAGGTGGAGCACATGCCGTTTTGCTTGGGTTTTTGGCACCTCAGGCGGTATTCCCAGTATGGTTCTTTTGCTTTTGATATTTATTTTGGTTACATCAGGTTTCGTCATGGATTTTGCAAGGATCGTGAGTTTGGTGGCTGCAGTTTGTGGTCTAGTCTGGAGCTCGCTTTTCTCTCCATGAATGGTTCGTTCGGTTGGGATCACGGTGGTTGGTGTTGGGGTGTCTCCCGAATTTTTTTTCAGCTCTCTGGTGCGTTAGAAGCTTAGATCTGGGAGGTCGGGCTCTGTTGGTGGCTCCACGGTTGGAGAGGGTACACCGCCCTCGCCAGTTGGCGTCGGGATTCTATTGATGTGGCCATCAGCTCGTTATGGGCAACTGTGGTCTTCTCTCTTGCTCAACCTTTTCATCAAACATTTGGTGTGCCAGATTTCTATGCTTGGATTTTGCTCCAGTACTGATTTAGTTACTCTCCTCGTGCAGATAGCGTGCAACCCACCAGATTTTGCGATTCGGGCCCTGGAAGATACATTGTGGTTCTCAGGCTTTTGAGAATTCTTCACAGTACGAACTCGGTTCTGGGTTCCTTTTATTTTGGCGCAATTCGCTGGTAGGCCCTGATAGCGCTAGCGCCGCTGCCAGTTGGTTCTTCTAGCTCGCGTGCATGGGAAAGACTTGGGTCACTTTAGAGAGATGGTCAGGCTAGAGCTCTACAAGTGATCCTGTTTTTCTTGTGGTAGATTCTTTTTTCGTTCAAGGCGACATAGCGTGGGTGATGATTAGTCTGAAGCTCACGTCTATGTTGTCTCCTTTTATGTCCTGTTGTGACTTCTCCTGTTAGATGAGCACTATTTTTCCTCTTTAAGGGTTTTCCCACTGAGTTTTTTTCTTAAAGAGGTTTTAATGAGGCTCGACCCTTAGTCTGCTTCTTTGTGCTTTCAAGAGTGTGTCCTAAGGTTTTTTTTTTATCTCTCTCTTTTTATATATAATTTCATTTTAATAATAAGTTATACTATTTGTCTCCGAAAGATAGCCCTAAAAATGGATGGTATGAATTTAACAAAAGTGATTGACTGTGAGTGGAAAAATGATATTTCATCCGTCCATCAAAGATGGGGCATATTCTTTGGGCACGAGTTTTAATAAAATGAGTGGCTAATGGAGAAAGAGTCCTACCATTGTATGAAATGAGTAGTTGATATTTAATTAAGGGTTAAGTATCAAATTCTCCCCTAACGTGGAGGCCCTTGGAACGTTTAGCACCCTATGGGCAGGGGTGTGTCAACTAAGCCCATGAAGTACTTAATTTCCGCCAATTAACCCCTCCGACTTAACGGACGGTTAACACCGTTAACTTTTTTAATTTTTAATTTTTATTTTATTTTATTAGTGGTGGGACCCACACCATCTTCTTCACCAAGCTCGCTAGAAACACGTCGGAAACCTAATCCACCCCTTCCCCGAAACTCCGGTGTCGCAGCGGCGACAAGCCGCCGTCGCCTCCAACTGTGAGCCCATTTCTCGACTCAGAGTAGGCGCGGACACGAAGACATATTTGAATTCTTGTTAATATCTGTATCTTTTCTCAAAATCTAGGAGGCAACATTGTTGGAGCGATTATACTAAATTTTGTATTTGGGTATTTCATTCATTCATTAATTGTTCAATTCTTAAATGTAAATGAGATTCCTCAAGGAGGGGCTGAAGTCCCACGCGCACGCCGTCAAATTCGGTTTTCTCCCAAGAATCGTCACCGCCAATCAACTCATCGATTTCTACTTCAAACACGGTCTTACCAGAGACTCCCACAAACTGTTTGATGAAATGCCTGACCGAAACGTGTTCTCTTGGAACACCATAATAAGCGCTTATATCAGAAGCAGAAATCTCATCAAAGCAAAGCAAAGTAGTGATGGTTGTGAAAGTAACGCGATCACTCTTGTTCATTCAGATGTAACTAGATGGAGACGGAGCTCGGATTGATGAGTTCACATATACTACAATGCTTAATTTAGTGGCCAAGTTACGGGTTCTGCGGTATGGCGTGCAGGTGCATGCATTCATGGTGAAGAGCGGGAATGATCCGAGTGCTTGTCACCGCTACGACGTCGGAGTTTCGGGGAAGGGGTGGATTATGTTTCCGGCAAGCTTGGTGAAGAAGATGGTATGGGTCCCACCACCAATAAGATAAAAAAAATTAAAATTAAAAAAGTTAACTGTGTTAACCATCCATTAAGTCGGAGGGGTTAATTAGCGAAAATTAGGTACTTTAGGGGCTTAGTTGACACACCCCTGCCCATAGAGTGCTAAACGTTCCGAAGGTCTCCATGTTAGGGGCGGATTTGATACTTAACCCTTTAATTAAATGTAATTTTTTTTGTAAAGATAAAATATAAGGAAAAGAGGTGGGCCCATGTACTAAAAGGGAAAGTGCCCTATTTTTTGTAGACGTCAAATATAGTAATTGTGCCCCATTTTTGGTGGACGGATGGAGTATTATCTAAAGGTTAGTGTTAATAATAATGATTAATTATATTATAAATAGAAAATGAGGTTTACCATGTTATGGGGTATGAACTATTTTTTGTGGACGTACCAAATAATAAAAATTAACTATTTTTTTAGGGATGGAGAAAGTATTTGTTAATATTTATAATTCGA
The DNA here is from genome assembly GCF_028751815.1 of Salvia miltiorrhiza. NCBI lineage: Eukaryota > Viridiplantae > Streptophyta > Magnoliopsida > Lamiales > Lamiaceae > Salvia > Salvia miltiorrhiza. The sequence continues at coordinate 43,464,962 of NC_080388.1, read as the reverse complement.
TCTAAAAGATTTTCATGAAGCCTAAGTTTTAATTTAAACTTAGGAATAATCCTAAAAGTTGGCCAAAAAAAAAAAAGAAATATCTCATTGATGGCCTCAATTGTGTGAGTATGTGACACGCACCCATCGCGCGGTGCGATCAAAATACTTGTGTATGCTCCAGACGGACAGTACACGCTTCTATGCTTACAACCGGACTGATTAGTCTTAGTGGTAAGCTAGGGTCGATCCCACGGAGAGTGAGGAACTACTTTACTCTTCGGGTGCACAGATTGAGTTATCAAGGTCTCAACCTGTTTATCTGCATAAGTAAACTTAAACGGAGATCAAATATAAAAGGGGATAAGATTTGAGGTAGATCTTGACTATTGTCGATATTGGTTTAGGTCATGGGCATACTAAAGATTCGTCCATGCTCCGTATAATCTCAAGGAGTAGCCCAAAGACTTTGGGACTTTTCAAGATATTACACTTCACACTTGGGATGGTTGAGTCCCTTGTAGTCACTTGATCTGAAGGTCACACATTCCCCGGTCACAAGGCAGTGTGCTTCACTTCTCCTTAGCTAGTAGTCATACATGTTATCCACCAAGTATGATCCTCACCAACCTTCTCTCCTAAGGTCCCCGGCTCTGTATGTTTAGCAAAAACATCTCCCGGGATATACATTTTCGGCTGAGAACCGACCGGTCATTGATATGCTTACGGCACAGTAGGCGCTTTCCTTGTTTGATAATCATGGCTTTATGTCTCGACACAGTTGATGGGTAGTTTCTAGAGAAGCCCAAAACCGAGGAAGAACAATGTATCCTATAAATTCTTTCCTCACATTTCGGATCTTTTTTTTTTATCAGAAAAAAGGTTTCATTAAACATGCAAGGCATCAGGGATGCCCCAAGTTACATACACAGAGTGCTCGAAAGATTTCCGGAGCACCAAGAAGAGAAGGAATCATTCCAATCAAGTAACTCAAAGATAGACATCTAACTCCACATTCTAGTTTTAATTTCAAGGCTTAAACCGTTGATATCCCAAGCCCTTCCTTCGAACCGACCTTCATTCCTTCGTCTCCACAAAACCCAGATCGTACAACTCCAAAGAGCCTTCAAGAAATGTCTGCTTTTCTTACCTTTTCCCAGATAGGTGAAGGCTGTGAAGTGATCTTCAATAGTTGCCGGTCGGGCCGAATAAAAGCCAATCCACCGCTGTAGAGAGTCCCAAACTGCTTCCGACTTCGGGCAACGGAGGAAAAGGTGATTCACCGTCTCGGTAGCATGGAAGCAAGCAGCGCAGCTTCTCTCAATGAAATCCAGATCGACGTTCCTCTTGACCAGGTTATCGCAGGTTGGGAGTCTATTTTTAAGAGCTCTCCAAGCCGTCATCCTAGCTTTCTGCGTAGCAGGAGCTTTCCAAACATTTTGGAAAACACTGGGATCTTTTGTTGTCGTCGGGTGCCTCTGGTTTTGAAGCTTGATTGCAAGATAAGCTGATTTTGTAGAGTACGTTCCATTCTTATCTGCAATCCACTCCCACTCTCACATTTCGGATCTACAATGCATTTTATTGACGCTGCTCAGCTACTCGGTCGTGGGTATACCAGTTGTCACGCCCTGGTATACCCTGGCCTTTACTTGACATGGACGGCCTTTTATCGAACGGAGATCACTCGTTAGGCCCCTACTATCCATGATTTGGCACAAATCCTTTCGGAACCACTGGACTCAACCGAAGGCACACATATCGACAATAATCATTTCCACTCCTCAAATCTCACCAAGAGGACTACTCACACATAATGGAAAACATAAATACGAAATAGAATGAACACATAAATGAAATGAAATACGAAATACTTGATATCAAAAGTACCTAAGGCAACAACCTTGGATTTGTTCTTCACAACGGAATTGAAATACGAAAAGCAAATAAATTGTTTGGTGCGGAAAATGTAAAAGAACTGAAAGTAAATTGTTTTCTTGGTGAACTAGCTAAAGTCTAAGTCTAGAGGAACACTAAAAACTAATGTGTAAGTGTAAAATTTTGTAGGTCTCTCAATGTGTTCTCATGTGAAAACTTATCTCTGCCAGCCACAAATGCTGGACTTTAAATAGCAGTTCGGTAGCAGTCAAAGTCTAGCTGGCAGATGATTTCTTTCCATATTTAGCTTGATCCTTGATTGATCCGATTGATAATGGATCTGCAACTGATTTGGGGTTGATTCCATCTTCTTCTACATCCTTCCCTTGTTAGAATTCGCCATAATCTTACGGGTAATCTCCTCCACGCTCTATATATAGAAAATCGGCGGTTCACGGGCTTGTCCTTTTTAATTTTTTTTTTTGTATTCTTTTTTATGAAATTAAATGATTTGTGATGAAATTTCAAAAATTTTTACTTTACAAGTGTTGAAAATTTTCAAAATTATTAAAGTTAAGTATTATATTATTAAAATTACTAAAATTATTCAAAAATTTCAAAAATTATTAAAATTTCAAAATTTGTAGGTTATTATATTATTTAAGATTTTTAAGTTGAGTAATTTCAAAATTATTAAAGTTAAGTATATATATACGCAAAATTTAAAAAATACAACATATATTTATAAGTTATTATATAAGTTATATATTTATAAGTTTTTTTTTGAGAGATGCGAAACCCTAACCCTACCCCCGCAAAACTTTTCATCGTCTTCTTTTGATCGTCCGTCCGATGATCGCCGCAGGAAGTCCTCTCCGCGTTCCTGGTGGTGGTCTCAACCTTCCGCAAGTCTCTTCGAACTTCACCTTGCCCGCACAGTTGTCAAAACATGGACATGAAAGTATGAAACTTAAATCATCAAGCGCAGTGATGGAGGCTGCGCTGGTTCTTTCTGTGGCTGCTACTGAAGCAGAATCGGATTCTGCAACTCTTCCTGGTGGAGGAGCGACTACAATTGATCGCGACTCGCCGCGTGGGAAGGCTAATATTGTTCCGGCTGGGGACAATCATGTTCGATCATATGCCGACATGGCGACCAACCGCGCACCTAAACGACCTGATATCCCGGCTCACCGGTTCCAAGCTTTGCGACCCACGAAGGAAGGCCAGTCTTTCACCTTTAAACCCCCTAAGGAACTGCTTCTTAAGGAAAGGGCTGACTTTGCTAATGCCCTTACGGGACGCATTCTTCTCAAACAAGGGGAAAAGCCTAGGACGGCCCTGGCGGTAAAGAATGAACTGCAGAGTATTGGGGCCCCATGGAAGTTAATTCCGATTGGCAAAGGATATTACACTATGGTTTTCTCTTCGGCTGACGACAAAGCTCGTGCTAAACATAAACTTGTCTGGGAAGTTTTTGGTGGATTGCTTCGTCTGAGAGAATGGAGCAAAAACTTTGACCCGTTTAAGGAACACTCATCGCTTGCTAACGTGTGGGTTAGGATTCATTATCTTCCGATAGAATATTGGCATGCAGAAATTCTGACGGGCATTGCCAGATTTGTGGGACACCCCTTGAAAATTGATGGGGCAACTGCGCAAAGGGATTTTGGCCAATACGCAAGATTATTGGTGGAACTAGATATGTCAAAAACTCTTCCCAATTCGCTTCTCATTGATGGGGGAGAAGTGTCTTTTCATGTGGAGTTTTCTTATGAATACTTGCCTTTTTATTGCTCCAGGTGTAAACAAACGGGGCATGCTCTGGAGAAGTGTCGTAAGGGAAAGCAGAGGGAAGAAGCTGTGATAGATAAAGACAAGCAACCTGTCGCTGCCAAGGCCTGGCAGCCAATTGTCGCGACTGAGCAGATGGACGAGGAATTGGATCAGAGTCATCAAAATAAGGATGAAGCTGAGAATGGAGATAAGGCGAGTCCTACAGCTGGGAAGATATTGCCACCTGCCCCCGATAACGCTAAGCAAAACACTGGAAACAGATTTGAGGTTTTACAGAGCAGGGATGAGCAGATGGAAACGGAAGCTTCTAAGCAGCATGTTAATTTATCTGACCAAGAGAATGGTTCTTCAGAGAACGAGGAAGAAGTTGATGCTGAAATAATTATGGAATCAGATGGGAAATTCCTCGATGAGGATACTGAGGTCCCTGGCTTGAGAACTGAGAGCAAGTTTATGGAAGCGACAGGTCCCGAGGCTGTGGCCATTGAGAATGCGATGAAAGCTAAGCGTCTGGAGCAAATATTAGCTATCGCCAAAGCCCCTATGAAAATGGAGTCACCGCCGAAGAAAAGGGGTAGACCCTCGAAGCAAGCGTTAGCAGCCAAGGCTGCCAAGAATAACGTTAATAAGGATGCTGAACTCAACACAGCGACTCGTGACAGTATCAAGAGCCGTCTGCGACACTCAACGGATACGGGGTATAAAGCGCGAGATTTCATTATTGAGAATAGTTCGAGAGCTAGCATTGTGGCTATGGATAATGTTGCTACTGAAAGTTGGGCCTCCGAAGTGGAAAGAAGCGATGCTTCTTCCACTCACTCACAACACTCTACATGAATGTTATTGCATGGAACATCCGCGGGGTGACGGATGAATCCAAGCGACTGCTTAAAGAACATTGCAGTTCTTTCTCCCCCATTATTTTAGGCTTACTCGAGCCTAAAACTGCTTTTCATAGAGTTCGGCACTCTTTCTGGAATTCTTTAAACCTCATTCCGGTGCATCAAAACTGCCGGACTCCGAGATGCTCATAAATTTGGGTTCTTTCTCACCCGTCTGTGATTTCCACGGTGATTTTTTCTTCTGATCAGATTGTGGTGGTGGACTGTAGTTGGCAATCTTTTCACTTTAGAATTGGGATTGTTCACGGCTCCAATGATCAGGTTACTCGCCGTGAACTCTGGTCTGATATTCTTCGCCTCATCACTACTAACACTATTATCATTGGAGATTTCAATGCCATCAAAGGGGCTCACGAACGCATCAGCAATGTTATGCCTCACCGCGGTTCGTGCTGGGATTTCTGTAATTTTATCAATGACTCTCAACTTATTGAATCTCCCACGGAGGGCCTACGTTATACTTGGTCGGGGCGCAGATTCTTGCCACGCCATGTTGAATCGGTGCTTGATAGAGCTTTATTTTCCCAAGGGTTTGCTTCCTTATGGGACTCTATCGTCACCTCCATTCTCCCGCGTCTTACGTCGGATCATTCTCCCTTAGTGTTGCAATGTAAAAACTTTCTTCCCCCGGCGAGAAGACAGTTTCGGTTTCTTAATATGTGGATTCTTCATCCTTCCTTCATGAGCATGGTGCAGACTTCGTGGACGGTACCAATTGATTCTTTCTGCCCCATCGTTTGTATTATGAAAAAGCTTAAAAGGCTTCGCGCTGATCTTCGGGTCTGGAATAAGGATGTTTTTGGTCTCGTTGATAGAGCTTTGGCGGAGTGGCAACAGCATCTGTTAGAAGTGCAAACTAGAATCTCGGAGTTGGGTTACAATGACGAGTTATTTGAGGAAGAAGTTCAGATTCAAGCGGAAATCAACGTTGCTCTTTCCAGGAAAAATAAACTCCTTCAGCAGAAAAGTAGAGCTTCCTGGCTCGTGGATGGGGACAGAAATACGACGTTTTTTCATAGACTTGCTAAGTTTAGAAAACGGAATGCCTCGATCTCTAGACTGAATATTAACGGGGAAGATGAGTACAGCCAGAATGTGATTGAGCAGCATATCGTCAATCATTTTTCGACCCTTTTCTCTGATGATGGCAGCCCGGCAGCTGATCAGATAGAGATTGACGCCTTGATTCAACCGAGAGTCTCTGAGGATCAAAATAGGCTTCTTACTACGATTCCGGATGAGGGGGAAGTTGCTGCGGCGGTCTTTGACATGGATGCCAATAGCGCCCCGGGGCCCGATGGGTTTTCTGGCATGTTTTTCCAAAAATGTTGGCAGATTATTAAAGTTGATGTTATTCATGCTGTTCAACGTTTTTTCAGTCATGCTTATCTGCCTAGTGGATGCAATGCAAGCACTATGATTCTTATCCCGAAAAAGGAGACTGTTTCTGTGGTGGGGGATCTTCGGCCAATTGTCCTTTCGAATTTTTTCTTCAAAATCATCTCAAAGATTTTGGCTTCCCGTCTTAGCTCTGTTGCTGCTTCGCATGTCTCGCCTAATCAATTTGGCTTCATAAAAGGCAGAAATATCCATGATTGTATTATGCTCAGCTCTGAGGGATTTAACTGTATGGAGCGTACGAACAATGGCATCAACATGGCTTGTAAAGTTGACATTACGAAAGCCTTTGATACTATTCGCTGGGAGTTCATTTTTCAAGTGCTTAGAGCTAATGGCTATCACAAGAGTTTTATTAAATGGGTGGCGATTATTTTCAGTTCAGCGAGACTCTCTATCCTGTACAACGGCCATCTCACGGGCTATTTCCCTTGCTCTAGGGGTGTTAGACAAGGGGATCCTCTATCCCCTATTTTATTTGGGATTGCTGAAGATGTTTTGAGTTTCTTAATTTGCAGCTGTGTGGAGTCGGGACATTTGAAGCCTATGAGTTTTAGTCGGTCGACTCTCTTTCCGACTCATCTCTTTTACGCGGACGATGTCATCTTATTCTGTCGTGCGACTGTTCGTAATGCAAGGAAGATTCAGGAAATCTTTGATTACTATGGGAGCCTCTCGGGACAGAGCTGCAATCAAGAAAAGTCGAATCTCTTCTTTTCCCGTCGTGTATCCACTGATAGGCGTCGTCAGATACATCGCGCCCTTGGTTTTTCGGTTGGTAATCTCCCGATGACTTACTTGGGAGTTCCTATCTTTGTTGGTCGTCCTTGAGCATCTTATTTTATGACCATCTTCGATAGGATTGTCCAGAAGTTTGCTCGCTGGAAAGGAATTCAGCTTTCCATTGCTGGCCGTCTTTGTCTTATTAAATCGGTGATTCAAAGTTCGATCGTCCACTCTATGATGACTTACAAGTGGCCCAAATCTCTTCTTCATTCTTTGGACAGGAAGTGCAGGAATTTTATGTGGACTGGTAATACTGAGCAACGTCTGAGCTGCCCGGTCAGCTGGGGAAGAACGTGTTCTCCTTGGGAAGAGGGAGGATTGGGAGTTCGTTCTTTCACGTTGATGAACCAATCTTATCTCATGAAACTTGCCTGGAAGATGATTAAGGGGGTGGATTGGGCTCATCAGGTTATGCGAACTCGATATCTCACGAGCTTTGGGTACGCAAAAAATAATATTGCCAATTCCTCCGTTTGGCTTGGCATAAAGGATGAAGTTAATCAGCTGGTGGATGAATCTTATTCTTGTGCTGAGTGATTGCACTTATTTCTGGAAAGATGACTGGCTGGGTTACACGTTGATCGACAAATTGCATATCCCGCACTACATGCATGGTTTTCTGAACTTCTCCATTAAAGATTACTTCTTTGACGGTGTCTGGCACTTTTCTGCTGCTTTTGTGAATCGCTTCCCTGAGGTTGTTGCTGATATTTTGTGCCTTCCTATGAATGGGGACGCGGATGTCAGGTTTTGGAAGCATTCCATTTCAGGTGAGGTTTCCGCTAAATTAGCTTTTTCTAGTCGCTGCCATCGTTTCCCTGAGGTTAACTGGGGAAAGTGGATTTGGGAGTCTTACATTCCGATGCGACGTTCTATTCTTTGCTGGAGGGTGATACATGGTAGGCTCCCCACGATGGATATTCTTATCAGACAAGGGTTGGTTGCACCTAATGGTTGCTATCTTTGCTTGGGCAGTGCTGAATCTATCTCGCATATTTTCTGGAGCTGTCCAAAGGTGACTTTGATTTGGAGGGAATTTCTTGGTTGGTTTGATAAAGAGGATCTTATTGATTGCTTGGACATTCATTCCTTTCTGGTGTTGGCTTGGTCGACTAATTTCAGTTCCCAACTTCGTACTTTCTGGAAAGCTGGCGTTATCTCTTTGATTTGGAAGATTTGGGACACTCAGAATTCTAAAATTTTCGAGAATATCAACTTTGATGCTCAACGTGTGCTGATTTTTGTTAAATCGTTCTTCAAGGAGATCGAGATCAACTTCCACAACTTTGGCTCCTCTGACGGTACCTGGTCGGACTATCTGATTACTAGGAAGCTTGGGATTAAGCAGAGAGCCAGACTGCCGCCTCGCATGATTGAGGTGCATTGGTGGCCTCCGACTAATCATTGGATGAAAGTTAACACGGATGGTTCTGCTTTGGGCGCGCCGGGTTTGATTGCTGCTGGAGGTGTTTTTCGGGATAAATGGGCAGTGGTTCGTGGCTGTTTTCACATCAAAGGTGGTGTTGGGTTCGCCTTCGAAGCTGAGCTTCTGGCCGTCATTACTGCAATCAATCTGGCCCATGATCGAAATTGGATGAACTTATGGATTGAGTCTGATTCTATGTATGTGGTGAGACTCCTGGAATCTCGCTCTTCTGATGTTCCCTGGCGTTTTATGAATTTTTGGAAGAACATGTTGAGGCTTTTACAGGATTTTCAGCTTATTATTACTCATATATACCGGGAAGGAAATCAACCTGCTGACATCATGGCTCACAACGATCGTACGGAAGGATGGTGGCCGTTCGCTATCAATGACATTAAATTGGCTGTGGCCAAAGACATGTCCACGCATAGTCATGTGCGTACTGTTCTGGGATAGTAGGAGGGGTTCGGTTTTATCGGACTGGCTGTTCCATGCAGACTGCCAGCTTACGCTGCCCCGGCGCAGTTCGAGCCTGGTTGAAAGGAGCTGTTCGGGCCGCCGCGCTGGTTTGTCTCGATAGCCTGTTCTTCTGACGCCAAGTTCGGACAATTCTTTGCTGCTCGGAGCTGCTTTTTCTCGGATGAATAGGGCAGCTAACATGGACATTTGCTCGACGTGGTTCTACTCTGGTGTGAATTGCATGTTGGAGGCTCACCAGAGGAATGGGCTCTCTTTTTTAGCTGTGGGCGAAAGCTTTATGGGCCTTGAGCTAACGATCTCTAGGCTGTTCTGTCTCTGGCGATGGAGTCTAGCCGGCCCGAATCTCCAGCCTAGGCTCGTTTGTGGGGAACTAACGGCAACGGCGTATAACCGGCCGGGTAGTTCCAACCGTGGAATTCTTGGGTTTGGGTGCTTTAGAAAGCTACCGGCGACGGCGTATAATCGGCCGTGTAGCTTTGCTTTCATTAATTGGCACTGTGGCGACGGCATCTTACCGGCCCTTTGCCTTTGTTCTGCTTGGGTTTTGCGAGAACCACCGGCGACGGAGTCTAACCGGCCGTGTAGTTCGACTTTTGTTGTTTGGCAATTTGGCGACGGCGTCTCACCGGCCTTTTGTCTTTGCTTTGATGGTTTTCTTTGGAGGAGAGCCGGGATTGTTTGGGGACGATGGTTAGGCCGGAGTTCCGGAAACTTTCCCTTCCGCTCTTCTCCTCTTTTGCTTTCGTCTTTTAGACGGGTACTCTTTTTCCTTTTCTCGGTTTTTCCCACTGGGTTTTCCGTGAAAAGGTTTTAATGAGGCTCGGCCCTTAGTCTGCTCTCTTGTGCTTTCAAGGGTTTTTAGGGTTTTTTTTTCTTTTCTTTTTTTAATAAAATCGCATTTTAATAATATTTATAAGTTTTTTTTTGACATTTGGGTGAGGGGAGCAATGAGGTTTGATCCCTAGATAAGTTATATGTTTATAAGTTAAGTTGAATCCCGCATTGAAAAATGTAGGATATTAATTTGATTTAAAAAAAAATTAAAAATTCGGCTGGAACCGGCGGTTCAGGGTCGAACCGCCAGTTCGGACCGTCGGTTCAGGGTCGAAATATATGTGAACCTAAACCGACCCTTAACGTTTGGCGGTTCGGCCCTGAACCGGCCCGGTGGTCAACGATCTGGGCCAGAACCGTTGACCACCGAGCCGATTCAGGGTCGAACCGCCGGTTCTGGTTGGCCCTTGGCACCACTAGTTTTCTCCCCTAGACAACTCATACAAACATAAGAGAAAAGAAAAATAAGGTCAAATGGCTCAAAATTCGAAGACATATCAGTATGTTTGCACTAGAGGTGATAAAACGACATCGAGTATTCAATTAATTCATAGATACATAGGAATGAAATTAGATGGAAATGGAATGGATTTAGAAATGAAATAGAATAAAATATATGATTTTTATGGTTGGTATCTGCAAAGAATGAATGGATAATAATAATAATAATAATAATAATAATAATAATAATAATAATAATAAATATTATTATTATATTTAATCAAATTAAATTGAAGAAATAATTTATTTAATCAAATTAAATTGCCAGTATAATTCAAATGATTTTAATTTCAATCACTCCATCAGTTTAAAATAAATTTTTATTTAGGACTTGAAGAATATGAATATCCTTTTATATAAGTTCTTGGGTCGATGATTATCACTAATTTTTTTTTTAAGTGAGATTCAAATTTTTTAAAAAATATATCCATTGTCTCACGTCTATTAGGATATAACAATAACTATTATTAAAAATAAAATATAAAATTAAAAGATATAAATGAAGAATTTAGATAAATAAAAATGAATGATTGTAAAATGCCATGTATTACCTAGAATTAAGGGGAAAGTTTCAATCATTAATAGTTTTTTATAGGGTAAATATCATATTAAACCTTGAACTATTCCCGCTTTATCAAAAATATCTTGGAAGTATCGAAATGCTCTCTAAACCCTCAAAGTATCATAGTTTTATCAAATATATCCCACATCTATTTTCCAGTCACCAGAAATGTGACGTGACTCGTCGGATGCCACAGTGCAATTTATATTTTATTTTTTTTAATCCATGTCATTTTATATTCTATTTTTTTTAATCCATATTATTTTAAAAATAAAAATCCACCATTAAATCTATTCCATAGGTGGTTCCAATTAGGAACCCATCTCTGCTTATCTCCGCCTCACAACAGAGGCATGCTCTGCCTCACCAATGGCCATCAACCCCTCAAGCAGCCGCAGCCTCACCCTTAGATACAGTATAAACCCTCTCTCACTCATCGCCACCACAAACCGCTTCTCATCCAAGCACCCCTCCAGCGCCGCCTCATACGCCTCAAACCCCACCCCAACCCCCTCCGCCTCCAGATTCTCCACCACCTCCATCGCCCGCCGCGCCCCCTATTTGCACTATCTCCGCTATCACCTCCGCCGCCGCATCCACCATCCTCGCCTCGCTCAGTTCAGATCAAACGGCTGAAGCTGTCGGAATCGGAAGCGCAGCCAGCTCTCCCTATCCCTCGCAAAACCTCAATCGCTTCCGCGAATTGATCGATTTTGCAGAGCGAGAGAATGAGATAGTTGCAGGCGGGGGGAATAGCTATCAATTTCATCTCCGATAAAAAAAATTCGCACCGCCAGCAGCTAGCGGCGCCGATCGAGCTTATTACTGGGAAGGGTGGATTTTTAATGGGAAGGGTGAGATTTTTATTTTTTAAATGACATGGATTAGAAAGTAGAATATAAAATGACATGGATTATAAAAATATATATATAAATTACACTGTGGCATCCGACGAGCCACGTCACATTTCTGGTGACCGGATAATAAATGTGGGATATATTTGATAAAATCTTGATACTTTGAGGGTTTAGAAAGCATTTCGATACTTCCAGAGTATTTTTGATAAAGCGGGAATAGTTCAAGGTTTAATATGATATTTACCCTTTTTTATATATATATAAGATGATATGATGCCAATTTGATGTTTTAAGAATTTACAGCATTTTATTAAACTAAAAGCAACTATCAGATTAAAGTTAAGAGGAAGTAATTATTCCTGCAAAAAGTGAAATTAATTTTTAATCTTGCTTACACGTGAAAGAATAAAAAGAAGAAAAAGAAAAGTAACATAAATGTTTAAAAATAAAATAAAATGATCCTTAAAAGAGGAGAAGGTCATTTCACTTTGGGTTGGCGCTGCCGCTGTCACCACAGACGCGTGCATTTAGCATGCGCGTCAACTCATATCACTCCAAATTTCCCCATTTTTCAACAAAAACTACTTTTTAGGGCTATTAAGGTTCGTTAATTAAATTAAATTAGCACAAAATTCAGATGGACTGTCTCATTATAAGCCAAATTAAGATTTAAATTGGTTAAATTTATTTGTTATTCAAAATTATTTCAAATCTTGATTTTGAATTATTTTATAGTGAGACAAGTTTACATATGATTTCTTATTAATACAAAAATTTGCACGAGAGATTGGAATTTAAATTTATATTTAAATAATATATTTATAATTTTATTAATAATGCAAATATAAATATAAATTATGACATGTGAATTTGAATTCTAATCCTTGAGTTGTATGATGGTGAAAGAATATCACATGCACATATTTATTTGTGTTTTAAGTCCTAAACTTAATTAAGCATAATGGGACCAATATATCATTGTTTTTTTTTTTTTTTATCTGGATAAGTATATAAATGGTCGTTATTAGACAGTGATGTCTCAAAATTCTAGAAAAATGTGAATGTGAAATATTTGTTTATTTATTTATTTTGCTTTAGGTATGAAATATCACTATGTCTCAATATTGATTGCAGTAGATTAACTATATATATATATATATATATATATTCTATCTCAAGATATGTATGCTAACTTCTTTTTTTTTTTTATCGGGCAAAGTCATGTTAGATGTTAGTAGTTAGTTCTCATCCACTCCAAGAACCACCTTATCTCTCCATTCACCAAAATCCACCTTATATCTCCAATCTCCAATTCGCTCCCAAGATATGTATGCTAACTTAATTAATAGTTATGGACAATTCTCGATATGAGTATATATTAATAATTTTTTGTTCAGTCTTAAGCACTATCTCGAGCTAATATATTTATATATATATTAATTTATTTAAGCATCGGATAATTATAATTGTAGACAATAACCTCGTTTTGACTCATCTCGTTTGGAAATTTTTAGATATTTTAATGTGATTTTATTCGATTTTCATTTTAAAATTGTCGAGTATACAATTCGAAATCTTGTATTTAGAAGAACTATAGTCCAACTTTATCACAGCAAATACGAGTCGAACTTATAGAATATGTTCCGTTTGACTTATCTAATTAGTCGAGTTTGAGATATATAGGCATAATATTAATTGAAAGCTCGTGTTAACGTCACTATTTTCTAGGTCAAAATCATTATGTATGTATAAGTACAATTTACTTGAAGCATGTATATAGATATATATGATTGTGAATATGTTTTCACCACAATTAAAAACGAAAAAAGACAAAGACAAAGTTATAAACTATTACTCTATGCTTTAGAAAGGATTAGATTTAATTTCCACCAAGTTTGGTTGAAATTCGTGGATGACTAGGTATAGATGAATGAAATAGTAGTAGTATATATTTATTTTTCCAATACAAAAAATAGGGGTTTCTTTAACTGGATTTGACAGTGACGAGTTTGATTGGTGATTGACTTTTTTAGCAACCATAAATAATGAAGTGGTAGAATGTTGGAACCGCGTGATTCATTGGTTTTGCAATTTTCAACATTTCACCAGTCGCCAAATCATTCACACTTCATATCAAAGCATGCTTCTCTTCTTTTTTTTGCTTATTCAAATATTATGATATAATTATTTCATGGACTTTCTTACCAAACATAACAAATATTTACCTGAATTTATAATTTTCACACTACTTTTGATAAGGGTGAATTGCAAATAATGAACTTTTAAATGATAAGATCTTCCTAAATTCAACACTAATCGCCTATAATATTATGGAGAGCATCAACTTTTGTTAGTGAAAATGGTTAAAGTCACACTATTCATCATTTTCTTGTGTTTTTTTTTTTATGAGTTCACATCCCCTCGTTTGTATGCATGTAAATCTTTAATTTTTTTATCAAATTCTGATTTTGCATACAAACCTTAAAAATGGCATGATAATTGTTGAACTTTCACCACATTCTGATTTTGCATACAAAACTTAAAATATAGCGTGATAATTATTGAATTATTGATCTACCAATCGGGATTTTGGTCAAATTTAATACTAACATGGCTAGCTGAATAATTGACGTGGCATAATCGACGAGGTAATAAAATAAGAGTTAATATATAAAACTATCCACTTTCGTATTGTAAAGATAAAAATTGTCCACTAAGATAAAAATAATAAAAACTGTCCACTTTTTGATTGAAAAGACCGAAATACCCCTTACTTTAAAATTTGAAAAAATGGCCACTCATTTCTATCTTTCTCTCCCCTCTCTCTCTCTCTCTCTCTCTCTCCCTCCCTCTTCCTCTCCTTCTCGTCCTCGCCGCCGCTCCACCACCGCTACACTGCTGTTCTGAGACGGAGGGAGCCGCGCACGCAGCAGCGTTGCTCCGCCACTGCTGACTCGCCCCACCCCTGAATTCCAATTCGCCTCGCCGGAGTCGTTGCAGCGGCTGGGCAGATCTGGCGTGGGCAATAGAGGATGGGGTCGGACGGCGGTGGGTGGCGCGGAGGCTGGTGAGGATCTGGTGGTTCTGGCGGTGGAGCTAGGGGGTTTTGCTGCGGAAACCCTAGATCTGAAGCGGTGTTCTCGGATTCGACGGAAACCCTTGCAAGGGACGAATCAACTCACACTACTCACAGAATCTTCATCTCCTCGCAAAATATTTCACTCCTTTCGTCGGCATCACATTCATCAATTGACAAAATGAAGGTAATTTACTACAAAAGCTGGAGAATTCCCTTTTCCTTACTCCTATTTTGGTTTAATTGATTAAATCGCTTCAATTCAGCTTAATTAATTTCGATTTGATGCAAATTAAGATTGTGGTGAGGGTGTCGATGAACGACGAGAAATCCCGATCCAAAGCCCTAAAAATTTCGGTGGGGATATCGGGCGTGGAATCGGCGGTGCTGGCGGGGGCGTCGAAGGATCAGGTGGTGGTGGCGGGAGAGAGCATCGACGCCGTGGAGCTCACGCGGCAGCTGAGGAAGGGCGTGGGTCACGCGGAGCTTGTGAGCGTGGGCGAGGACAAGAAGAAAGAGAAGCCCGCCGCTAAGATGGAGGCACCGGCGCCGTCGGTGCCCCTCTGGTCCAACAGCTACCACCCGATTTACGAAACGAGGCCCAACGACACCTGCACGATTATGTGAATTGAGGGGTGGATGATGATGATGAATATCTGGGGAATTTGAGTTCCATTTTTTTAAGAGGAAGAAGAAGAAGTGGTAATATGTTGTGGTAAAGGGAGCTCATAATTTTGGGTTTGTAAATTAGGTGTTTAATTAGCCTCTAAAATATAATATTTGGGTTTGTAAGTAGGTGTTGAAATCTCTAAATATAATATATGATGAATCAATAATCATGAACGAATGAATCTAGAAACAATAATCATGTTTCTAATCATATATGAATGGTGTATATGTAGATGATGGTCAATGCTCAAGACCTAAGTTTGAGTTCATTTCTTGGAGGCTCGAGGGGTTTCTCAATGCCCATTTGTGCAAGCCTCTTATCTTCTCTTGCTGCTTCCTGAATCTTCTTTAAAGGAATGGGAAAGGGCTTCTTTTTCTTCTTTGGCAATACTGGTGGTAGATCCACATTTTGGGGTAATATCTCATGCTTCCTCACGCCACGACGATAGTTAGTCCTTCTATATCAGCAACAAAATATTTCTGGTCTCAATCTGGAATTAGTATTGGTATACACAAGGCGAACCTGAAACTACAAAAGCAACTGTCAACCTTTCATTTGCTATTCACGAATTAATTCTTATCAATATTAAAGCTAAAAGATCTCAACAGGTCACTGGGAGTGGCAAACTAACAAAGTGTGCTTGTGAAATAAACTAAACGGGGCACAGAGCAGAAGGCAGGGGCACACAGTTTACATCATCAAAGGGCTAATCTTCTTTGATATTAATGAGATGCAAAATAAATTATCAAATCAAGATGTAGGTGATGAATCTTTAATACAGGCAACTTCTATGTGATCTACTTTGATGAGACCGAACATGTTTAAAGTCACAGCCATAAACAAGACAAGAAATGACAAACATGCTTAACAGAAACAAGAGAAATATGCAATTGCAGAAGGAGAACCTTTTGTCCATGGAAAATTGATCTTGGAACTGGAGTATCATACGTCTTAATTTCCACCCGACCTAGTGAAGCTTTTAGTTTTATTTTTTTGTGAATAATAATTCACATTTGTTTATGTTTTAAATATCTGATTTCTCTCTCTTTAAGTTTTGAAATAGATTTCAATTGCTCTCTCTCATCTAGTGATTCTTTTAGGATTAGAAGTTCATTTTCAATACTTCGAGAAATAAAAAATTGATTAATGTTCTTGAATTCACAGCCACATATATGAATTCACAACTTAATATTCTTGAATTCACGACCACATCTATGAATTCACAACTTCATATTCTTGATTTCACAACTAAAACTCGAATTCACAACTTCATATTCTTGAATTCACAACTAAAACTCAAATTCACAACTACTTGAATTCACAACTAAAATAAATTGTGGTTGTGAATTACATTTTAGTTGTGAATTCACAACCAAAAAATTCTTGCTATGTATTAAATTTTGGTTGTAAATACACAACCAAAAAATTCTGATTGTGAATTAAATTTTGGTTGTGAATTTGACTAGTTGTGAATTCACAATCAAAAAATTCTTATTGTGAATTAAATTTAGGTTGTGAATTCACAACCAAAAAAATCTGGCTGTGAATTAAATTTTCGTTGTGAATTCGACTAGTTTTGAATTCACAACCAAAAAATTCTTATTGTGAATTAAATTTAGGTTGTGAATTCACAACCAAAAAAATCTGGTTGTGAATTAAATTTTGATTGTGAATTCGACTGGTTGTGAATTCACAAACAAAAAATTCTGGTTGTGAACAATTCACAACCAGTGTGAACTGGTTGTGAATTGCGGGATTTTTTAAAGGGGTGATGTAAAGTGGACATTTTTTAAATTTTTAATGTGAAGGGTATTTTGGTAACAGTGGACATTTTTTAAGTTTTTTATTTTAGTGGACATTTTTTATCTTTACAATATGAAAGTGGCCATTTTAAAAATCCACTCATAAAATAATGTATGCAATGAAACATCGCAACCACTATTTAAAATTATGCAAAATCAGATTATTCAGCTAGTCATGTTAGTAGTAAATTTGGTTGGAATCTCGATTGGTAGCTAAATCAGATTAAATCAATAGTTCGATAATTACGACGGTACTTTTTAAAATTTGTATGTAAAATTAAAATTTGTTGAAATTTCAGTAATTACCACGCAACCTTTTAAAATTTGAATACAAAATCAAAATTTGGTGAAAGTTCAATATTTTAGTGACAACTAATCCTTTCTGTAAGTATAACGTCATTTTCGACTAGTAATATGCAACGTTTTAGTAGTATATAGCATATAAATTTGAGAAAAATTGTTGTTTGTTGTAACTATAAAATATTTAAAATATAATTTTATAATTATAATATTTTAACAATTACGTGAAATTACAAATTCAAATATATTTATAATTTTTCTGCATTTTATTATATTTATATTCTTAAGAGTGGTGCATGCTAAATGAATTGGGTTGATACGGATAAAAAACACTACCTCATAAAAATCCAAACTAAAATGATAATTTTGTCATTCACCATTGCTAAACTATTTTTTCATTTTTCACTTCCAACTCTTAATCTTAATATAATAAATACATATACATAAGGAGTAAGAATGTATAAATGCATTATGAAAAAAAAAAAAAAAAAAGTTCGATGTTTTGTTCCAAAACACAATATTTAAATGAAGAAGTCAGAGCCGATTGGCCAGTGTGACAGTGTCCCCCGACGAAAATAAAACCCCTATATATATGTTTATATATCTTACGTATAAATATTACTCCTATTTAGTTATTTATTCGAATAACAAATTGAAGTAGCATAGTGTAAGGTGCATTTTTTTATATTTGAGAGGTCAGCAGTTTGAATCCTCTCAAGCACTAATTGAATTTTTTTTTATTTTTTTAAATCTGCTTTACAAATTACGCGACTCCAAAAATTGTCCACACTCACACTGCTCGAAAATTGCTTCAGATTAATTCCACATTAACATTAAAAAAACCAGTATATAATATTAACAGAAAATAAAATTAGTATATAACAAACAATAAAACCAGTATATAACGTTAAAAAATAATAACATATCAATAAAAGATCATTAAAATTAATACTCCATTAGATTGAATGGATTACCAGATACGCCATTAGAGTGAATGGATTAAGCACATTATCTATTGAAAGTGATTTGTTGTAACATCTTGATTCTAAAAATTTAATAAGTATCTTTTTTTCCTTTGCCATGTCTCGGCTGAGATATGGTATGACATTCTTCTTTGGATTGGGAAGCAATCGACCCTTCACCATTCGGCGTCTGATCACTTTCGTGCGTTCAGAAACCTTGGAGAAAGGAAGGATATCCCATTACTTTCTGGTATTTGGCTTTGTGTTATCTGGTCGATGTGCAAGGGGAGGAATGAATGCAAATTCAGCCAGGCCAAGTGGAACAAAGATAAACTGATGTTGGACATTAAAGCGAGAGTGTGGAGTTGGAAGACGGTTTACAAGGTGGCAACTCTTTCTGAGGACTACAGGAGCTGGTTCTCGAACGTAGGTCTCCACCCCTAGAGCCTACGCTCATGAGGTTCTCTGCCTCTTGCTTCCTTTGGTCTGAAGCCTTGCTGTTGAACGAATGCATACCTTTCCTGGAAGCAGCAGCTTGTTGATCTTTTGACCGTGAGTTTGGTTTGCTGCTGGGGCGGAAGTCTGTTTTCAGATGTTACCCATCTCTCCTGAACCTGATCTGTGGCTCTTTGGGGAAGTGGCTTTCGCCTGCTGTCATTTTTTGCTGCAAGCTTTTCTCTTCCTTTGGTGACTTTTTTTCGTTTGCTGTTATGCCCTTCTTGGCCTTGTTTCTTTCTTGGTTCCTAAAGGCACTTCTGGTGCCGTCTTTCTCAATAAAATGATACCTTTCCTTATAAAAAAAAATAAGTATTTTTACAATAAATAAAGCAAGAAAGATGAAATGAATGATTTTTCCTTCGCCTAATGTCCCCCAATTCTCTTTATCCGGCCCTGAATATAATATATACTCCCTCCGGCCACCAAAAATATGTCACTTTACTTTCGGCATGGGTTTTAATAAAATGTGAGTGAAGTTGGTAGTGGAGTAAGGGTCCCACTTTAAATGTGAGTGGAATGGTGTGGACCCTACTACTAAAAATGGATGTGGCATATTTTTTGTGGACGGACGAAAAAGGAAATTGTGGCATATTTTTGGTGGACGGAGGGAGTAGTTTATAATTTGATATGTTCAGTTTGATCCGCTCATTTTTCTTTTTTTTGATTTGGGGAAGTTGGGAAGGGGGAGCAGTGGGGTTTGAACCCGGGACCTCACTGTTCACACACAGGAGGTTGCACCCATTTGTGTCCTCATGGGGACGTCCGCTCATTTTTCTTGTATTTTAAAAGTAAGTTGTTTCTGAATTAATGAAATAAACATAGTACATCAATAAAGCCCTATCACGATGAATACTAAATTAATCAAATAAAATAAAACTTGATTTATTTAAAAAAATGATTTCAAAATAAAAAATAATTTAGTTAATTTTACCATTTTATCTACATTGTAGCTACTATTATTTTTCTATTTTTTGTAAATCTTCTATTAAAATAGTTTCTGAGAGTTCAAATTTTAAGTTATCTAGAAGCTCGGATTTTAAAATAATCACGCATGGTCATATTGGCATTGGACGGGGCACAATTTTGAGGGATAATGTGTGTTGACATTTTGGATTATTTAATTTTTGGTATCTTAATTGATTATACAAGGAAGAATTTTGAGGGATAATGTGTGTTGACATTTTGGATTATTTAATTTTTGGTATCTTAATTGATTATACAAGGAATTAATCATCCTCAAATGCATATGTTCCCCCCTAGTTTTTTTTTTTTTTTTGAAAAAACACTCGAACACTTATATTAAATCACGGCGAACAATATTTGTAAGCCAAGGAGAAAAACCTTGCTTCCAGATTATTACATCATCAAACCAAACAGCTACATTAGCTAAATAATGGGCAGCCCTATTCGCCTCATGGCGAACATGCCGAAAATCAATAACAATACGTTCCTTAGCAAGCACGAAAGCCTTGAATAGATCATCACTAAGCGAATTCATTTTTTTATAATCTTCATGAACAACGTGCACAACCAGGATGGAATAAGAGTAAACCACGATCGGACCAAGATCATTCTCCATACAAAACTCAATGCCTAAGAGCATCACATGCAACTCATCCATCAAAATAGTTTCCGTTCGTCCCAGGCGGTGAGCCGCCGCAAGCCACTATCCAGCCCTTCCAGTCCTTGATCAAGTAACTGACTCCTGCTGCACCACTAATATCGTGAACCGATACGTCTACATCCAAATGAAAAACCCCCTGCCGTGGAGGGATCCAACGTTGATCACCCTCCTTGGCCAGCAGCCTGTAATGTGACACCACTCAAGCTCGCGCTTCCTGGAAGGCAGCAAGTTAGATTTCGCCACCCAACACCACTTCTTCACGTTGAGGAAATATAGTACTAATAATTTTAAGTATTAATTGCATGTAAATACATAAAACTTTTATTATTTTCATAAATTTAGCATTTTTTTTTATGTTCACGAATACATAAATGTAGCGTTTTTTTCTTATTTTTGACACTGGCGAATTAATCTCCATCTACTCACCTGCAGTGACATATAAATTATTGCTTACATGTCAATTTATTTTGCTGAGATTAGAGATGTCCAAAAAATCAGAATCGGGAATCGAACCGGCGTCAACGATTCCGAACCGGAATCGTATTTGTGGCTCCACGATTTGATTTCGGTTCCAATTATTCCAAACCGACGGTTCATGGTTCCGAACCGTGGAACCTTCCATTTTTTATTATTAATTTCTTTTTACTATATTTTTAAGTATTGTATAAAATGTAAACAATGTTAAATCATTTATTTATGTTATAACTGGTTGAAATTTAGTACTCCCTCCGTCCCATATATATAGGCTGATTGAGATTTTCACAAGGATTAAGAAAAATCATTAAAAATAAAAATATATAAGTAAATTTCTTAATAAACCGATATTTATTATTTAATGATGTATTAAAGTTGAAGTAAATTAGAGAATTAAATAGGGATATAATGGTAAATGAGTGAAAAGACATTACTTTTATGGAAATAAGCTTATATAAATGAGACATCTGAAAAATGAAAACAAGCCGAAGGGAGTATGAATTAGATGTGAGAATGAGGAATGAGGATTGATCATTTTATTTAGGTTGTAAATGGTTGAAGTTTAGTATAGATTCAACGTGAGAAGCATGTGCATTTTTTTATATCATTTACTTTATCTATCTCAAATTCTTATTCCCACATCAAATTATAGTAAACTTCAACCCTTTACAATCTGAATAAAATGGTCAACTCTCATTCTAACATTGATGAGGAGTAAAGTACGTATTAGCTAGGATCGTTACACGTGTGTATCTACGATCGGGAAGAACCTCGGGGTGAAGCAACATTACTAGGGTTGTAACTATAAATAAGTAGATGGATACAAATTTCAGGGTTGTAGTAATAAAACTCTTAGAATATCACTTACAGGGCTGTTAAGTACTTGAAAAGAGGTACTTTTCCAGAGGTGTACGGGTTTCATTGTATCAAGGGAATGTCTAGTGTGTCAACAGAGCATCCTTGTAACTTATCGCCCGTGTCAGAAAAATACAAATTCCCCAACAAAGTCTGACAAGCTGTCGTTCTCTGGTGCAATATCTGTTATTTATGCATGGGGGTACGCGATGTATCTAGGAAAAGATTGAAATACCCCTCTCCCCCTTTGTATCCTATAAATAGCACCTCTTTGTAACTTGTAAAGGGTCGCTTCTGAGAAATAGAAACCATACTTATTACTCTCAAGTTTCCTTCTCTCTGGTAAACTCTTACATGTAATTAATCAAATGGTAAAATATTTCAACCATTTACAACCTAAAGAAATAGTTCAAAATTGTGTACATTTTATAAATTTCAAACCAACACTTTAGAACATAATAATTAAAAAAATGATTACATGGTTCAGAATCGGAACCGCCGATTCACGGTTCGAATCGGAACCGTGAAAGATCGTGAGGGAGCTTTCACGATTCGGTTCTGGTTCCGAATTCCAAAACCGATGACTACCAGTTCGATTTCGGTTGGAACCGGAACTGAAACCATGGCACCTCTAGTTGAGTTGACTTTTTTTAGACTATATTATCGTACATTATACATGTTACACACCATTTATAACCAGGGGGCTTAGCCCACTGGCCACCGGGTCCTCACTTAAGTGAAGTGACCCGGGTTCGATCCCTCTTGGGAGCGAATTGGAGATTGGAGATATAAGGTGGATTTTGGTGAATGGAGAGATAAGGTGGTTCTTGGAGTGGATGAGGAACTAACTACTAACATCTAACATGACTTTGTCCGATCAAAAAAAAAAAAAAAAAAAAAAAAAAAAAAAAAAAAAAAACACACCATTTATGACTATATTATCGTACATTATGCATTTGACTTTTTTGTTGTTATACCTTTGCCATTTTTTCATTACCCTCAACCTTTATAATTTTCGAGATACTGGCAGACTATATATACGTATGTGTTCACAAATTATGGGTGTTATGTCGGTTTGCTCTACCTTTCTGCATCCAATATGTACTGAAATTATACGCAACTGCTACCATATGTATACTTTCGAGAGCTTGATTTACAAAATGTTAACTAAATAAGACCGCCTACTCTCCTAACTAAACTATCATTAGAAATTTAATGTTCAATTTAATGTCCCGGACATGTCCTCTATGAGCAATGGTAAATCTATAAATTATGTTCCATCCGTCCACAATATCGTTTCCACTTTCATTTATAGCAGTAGGGTCCACAAATTTCTACTCACAATAATAGTGGGACTCATACTCTACTCACAACGATATCACTATTATCAACTACCATCCACAATTTTCTTAAAACTCATGCCATCCACAAAGTGGAAATGATATCACGAACGGAGGGAGTATGAAATAAGAGTTTTAATGGTAATATTTTACCGCCATTTTCTTCTGCATAATTTAAATAAAAGTGATTAACTTAGATATAATCATGGCCAAAATCAGTTTTTATTTCTAACAAAGTCTGACTAATTAATAATGTTATCAAATAATCCATTCTCTCACAAGTTTTGGGTAACTGCCGCTTCTTACCCATTATCTCTTTTCTCAAAATGCAACCGCTTCTCATTCAGCGAGCAGAACCACTGTCATCTTTCACTAGCCACTCTCCCGTTGTCCGTCATCTACAGAAGAAACGTCGCCTCCGTTAGAGCCACTTTTCCATTTGATTTCATCTCCCACAATGTCGAGTCGTGCAACTAGCCAACGACCACCGCCTTGCAACGCTTTATAGAACAACCACCAATTTTCCCCCTTTCTTAGCCAATCGGTACAGAAACCGCCATCTCCATCTCATATTTATTTTATATTCAAGAATTTTCCTTCCAATCCAATCCATCTATTTTTTTCGATCAATCTCTTGAAGGCAAGTAATATAATCCAATGCCGATAAAATACACTACTTAAATAATTTCTATGCATTTTTTTGTAGTAGATCTCAAATGTCTCATTTCCTAAAGTAAAGCTCTTGGAGAAAAAAATTGGAAGAGCTAGATGAGGATGGAAATTGGAAGAACACAAGTTCAACTTTATTTATCGAAGATATTCACTTCTCTCATTATGCCTACTTCACTCTTTTCATCATTGAATGCCATAGATATGTAATTTGATTTCTTAAATTCTTTAACTTGGTTTCTGAATCTTAATATTGACGTGTTCATTCTAACTGAAATATGTTAGGTAGGTGTGGGCACTAGGGTTGTATACGAATCAAATAATTTTGTTCGATTCGGTATTCGTGTTCGAATTTTGATATTCGTATTCGAAAATTTACGAATCGAATCCAAATACAAATAATATTTTTGATTCGATTAGTTACCAAATACAAATTGAAAATTTTGATATTCGATTCGATATTTGTAAGTATTCGATTCGATTAAATATTTATAATATATATATATATATATATAATATGTTATTTATAATTATCTAATCTAATTATAATTGAATAGAGATAACTAATGAAAGAAACGTATAACATCAACCAACCTAAACCTTATGTATAAGTAAATAGATAAGCTAATAAATTATACTCCATCCGTCCCACTAAACGTGACTTGTATTCCATTTTGGGCCGTCCCACTATAAGTGGCTTGTTTCCATAAATGGAAAATTTTAACTATTTAAAAAGTGTAGATCCACCACTTTTAACCAATTTACACATTTTCCTTAATTCTCATGACGAAAAGTTTTGAGTCACTTATTATTATTAAACTGCGATTTATTAAACAGAAGAAAAAACCTAAAGAATTGAAAGCACAAGAAAAGCAGACTAAGGGTCGAGCCTCATTAAAACCTTTTTACGGAAAACCCAAAGGGAAAAACCGTAAAAAGGAAAAAGAGTACTCGTCTACAAGATGAAAAGCAAGAGGGAAAGAGCGAAAGAGAGAGTTTCCGGAACTCTGGCCTAACCATCGTCCCCAAACAATCTCGGCTCTAACCCAACGAAGAACAAAACCCAAAAAAACACGAAAGGCAGAAGGCCGGTTAGACGCCGTTGCCTAACTGCCAACCTCAAACGAACTCAGAACCAAAAAAGGAACGCTCCACGGCCGGTTATACGCCGTCGCCGTAAGCATCCCACAACCAACAACCCCATAGTCCCCAAAAAGAACGCAGAAACGATAGCTACCCGGCCGGTGATACGCCATAGCCGGAAGCACCGTACTGCCGGGATTACCCCGAAGGGAAAAACAAAAGACAAAGTTTCGGCCGGAGAGACGCCGTCGCCAGAAACTAACAACCTCAAAAACACACACTGAAGAAAGAAAAGCCAAAGGAAGAAGCAAAGGTATTTAACGGCCGATAATACGCCGTCGCCGCAAACACCTTACCATCTTCGCTGTGGCGAAAGAAGCCTGCACTAAGACAAGGAAACAACTTTGCTCTGGGGCCAGCTCTACTCTGGACGTTGCTAAAAGTCAGCTCTGCTCTGGTCAACAGAGCTCACTCCCGCTCTGCTCAGGCAAACTCCCAGCTCTAGATCCAGGTCAGTTCTGGTAGCTGAAAGAGGTGACATACTCTGAAGCCCTGAAAGCAAGTCAGCTCTGAGGACAACACTACTCTGTAACTAGCTCTGCTCTGCCGCATGAAGACTGCTCTGCTCTGGTCTCTGCTTGAAGACAACTCTGCTCTAGTCTCCAGAGCACCAACCCTGCTCTGCTCTGCAAACCACTCTGCTTTGGTCGCCGCATGAAGAGTGTTCTGCTCTGGTGTCTGCTAGTGTATAGCTCTGCTCTGGCCTCTAAATCACGAACCTGCTCTGCTCTGCCAACCACTCTGCTCAGGCACCAGCTCTGCTCTAGTCGCCGCATGAAGACTGCTCTGCTCTGGTTCTGCTTATGGATAGCTCTGCTCTGGCCTCCAGAACACGAACCCGGCTCTGCTCTGCAAATGTAATGACCCGCATTTTTATTTTTATTTAATATGGTATCGCGATAGTTAATATCGCATCTTTCAGTAAATGAAACCCAGCTGCCAGTTATATATATGAATCCAGTTTATGGTCCTGATTTTTTTTATCAGAAACGAAGTTATTATTTTAGCCTTATACTTTTATAACGTATGAGAAAAACGCGATGAGGATTATTGAGCAATCAATAATTATTATTTCAGATTATAACTGACTTAGCAAAGTCATGTTATTTATTAAGTGCAATAGAAATATTATTTCTATTATTTACTTGAAGTCGTGATTAATTTTCGACTTATAAAACGAGTTATATAATATGTAATTCGTAGAGAGTTATAACGAAGCTTCGTTATATGGGAACCCGAAATTAGTATTACAAATACAGAATGAGGATTTTATAATAATTACATCACAACTTTACAACTTATTATTCCCTACATCCCTATTTCATACCTACTTCATCAAGAAGGCAAACCAAACGTGTACTAGGTGTGTGCAGAATAGCTTTACAGCAATTTTACCACCTAGAGAGTTTTTTTTTTAAGCCACCCTACGACAGCACCATCCACTCCACCAAACTTCCCACCACTCTTTGCTCCCCACCATCTTCAATTCTTTAAGACTACTAGTTCCTTCAACCACCAAAGGGAGGAGAATTCAATTACTGCTGCCAAACTTCGAACAGGTAAGGTTTGGTTTAAGTTTTTCCACCAGTCCATTCTTGATTCCTCTGCATATGTCAATAAGCATCTGAAAATTTCAGCTATCTCCTCATTAAATTCAATAGCAACAAACAGCCACCAACAACAAGCAATTACAGGTATATACTAAGCTCCCTTCATTCGAATTCCATTTGCAATTCATCCACCAAGCATGATTAAGTAGAAATATTGAATGTATAAATGAGTATAGGTTATGGACTTAGCAAAGTCACAAGCACAGAAATCAGTTCATATGTAATTACATTTCTTCACATGAGTCAGACGATGAGAATTCTTATAACATTAGCAAACCACAGTTCCTAGTTAATCTCTAACTTTATCAAAATAGGAACACAGAACAGACCCCTTTAACTTCAAACCACAAACCATTGTTTATATAAAGATTTATACAAAGAAGAAGAGGAAGATAGAACAAAGACTTAGCTTTAAGATGTAGTGCCGGCTGCCGGTTCGGACGAACCAAGGAAACGGCGAACCCCTGCTGCCGTGACGAACACCGATAACAAAAACGGCGAACTCTCGATTATCTCGTCTGCATCAGAGCAACGGCAGCAGGTGAGACCGGTGGCCGACGGCGTCTGACTCGCCGGAGATGGAGGAAGGCAGAGGCGGGCTGAAGTTTCAGAACAGGAAGCTTGAGAATCTTTCCCCTTAACAACTAGAAACTAGAGAAGAAGAGGAAAGTGGAACTTAGCTTTTAAAAGGAGGAGGGCCGATTGCCTCGTTCGGTAGAGACTTAGACGGCGATAACTGTGACAGGGACGAACACACACGACCTCTTTGAGACCCAGGAATGACAGCTACGGCGTTACCGAACCGGAGGGGACGAAGTCCGACCGGTACCAGGGCCGGAGCGGCGGTCGCTTCACCGTGGCGATTTTCCCTTCTCTGAAATCTAGGGCTCGACGTCAGAGAGGGATTTATGAGGATGGGAGACGAACGGCGCTGCTTCCAGGAGGCGACCGCTCGCCGGATTCCGATGAAGATGCAGCGGCGACCTGGTAATTAAAGACTTGGGCTCGCCTATTTTTTTCCCCTTGGGCGTATTCAGCAGAAGTACAGGGAAGAAGGCCGACGCCGGGGTAAGACTCGTCGCCGGTCGAAGCTGACTGGAGCAGTGATGGCTGAACGGCTGAGGAAGAAGAAGCCGGCCGATTTTTGGGAGGGCCGATCGAACGCAGAGTTCGAAAAGGGGCGAGCAGCTCCTTGAGAGAGAGAAAAGAGAGAGAAAGGCGTGAATTGTTTTGAGAGAGAGAGAGTCCGATAGTTTGTGAGAGAAAGAGAGAGAGTTGGGCTTTAAAATTTTAATTGTTTGGGCTTTCCTCTACTTTTATGTGGGCCGAATTTTGGGCTTGTTTTTTTTTAATTGGGCTTCCAATTTTAATTATTTTGGGCCTCACAATTTTAAGTATTGCAAGCCAAGATTTGGGCTTCCCTATGTTAAATTCGAACTGGGCCAGTCTTTTTATTTATTTGGGCCTTTTTCCTTTAATTACTGATTGGGCTCGAATTATTTTAAAGTTTTGGGCCGATTTATTTAACTATTGGGCTGAGATATAGTTGTTGATGGACTTCTATTTCCAAATCCTATACATATATTGTTGGGCCGAGTTCATTTCAGGAATTGGGCTTTGTCTTTTAATCCTTTGGGCTGCTGTACCATATCAGCTGGGCCGAGTTTTATTTAATTTTAAGCTCAGAATAATTCATTCTATTCTTGGGCTAATTTTAAATTATGGACTGAAATTTTATTTAGTTGGGCCTTACATGATTTATTTATTTGAGCCCAATTATTTATTAGTGGGTGAGCCGATTCTTATTCAACAAATGAGCCGCCTAGTTTATTAAATATTGTTTTTGGACTTCAGAATTTAAAGCAAGCCATTACTGTTTATTTCATTAGCCACTGTTTTATTTAATTAATTGGCTACTCTCTTTTGAGCCTATTAATTATTTGAGGCTACATTAGTAATGATATTTCTATCGAAAAGCCCGATAATTTCTACAAGGTCACACCTCGATTGAAGCCGAGTTAGTTCTTTTATTTTGATCAAATACAAGGCGGGATTTATTTTACAATGAGAATTTTCCGATGGGAAAAGAAGGATCACAACTTTATTCGAACACGCTAGACGAGAATTAGCTAAATCTATTAACGAGGATTAATAGTAGAATTTCCGACTATCGCTCAGAAGATTAGTTCATGCATACAAGATTCATGCATAGTTACAATTACGCTTTCCCATTAATTAAGAATTTTCCTCGAGGCAATGTCTTATTTTATATTCTCGTGATTAAGGTCAAGCACGAGAGTAAGAACTATTCAAGGAGTCACAGTACCTTAGCAAAACTTTGCTATCAGGTGGGCAATTTCTTACGCGTAAATAAAATGCTATGCATGTGTTATGCTTTATAATGCAAATTGGATCTTCAAGTATGGTATGCTTTATTATGCTTTACGCTAAATGATTTACGCTTGATTACGCTTATTTACGCTTGAATGCTTTACGCTGATAAGTTTATGCCTGTGATTGATGCTTGCGTCTGTTGGGGGAGGCCTCCCTCAACAGTACGATGCCGTGTCCACTGAGGAGGGCCTTCCTCACGGCGCGATGCCCGTGTCCGCTGAGAGAGGCCTCTCTCGCGGCGCGATGCCAATATGCCAGTATGCCAGTGTTACAGCGTCTATTGGGGGAGGCCTCCCTCAATAGTACGATGCCGTGACCGCTGAGGGAGGCCCCCTCTCACGGCGCGATGCCCGTGTTCGTTGGGGAAGGCCTTCTCCACGACACGATGCGTGTTTATGATTGTTAATGATGAAGAATGCGCTCATGCTGTTTATGAATATGGAAATGTTTAATGAGCAAAGGATTTGAAAGAAACTTATGCCTCTTATGCGAAGTTGTGTTTTGTTGTTGATGTTATGTTATATGCTTGGCAACTGCCCACTAAGTACTTTTGTACTTAGCCCTTCGATGTTTATGATTGTGCAGGTTGAGCTGTGATGGGCGATGAAGTGTTGCTGAGTGGAGTTTTTGTCGAACTTAAAGTAGGCTCAGAAAGGATACATGTCTTCATACATGTATCACAGTTATGCTTTCCGCTGTAAACACTGATTATTTCAGTTACGCCTTCCGTTGCAAACTCTGATAATGTTTTAGCCAAGCCCCTAATGATGCCTTTTTCCTTTTAAGGAATATAACGCGTATACAAGTTCTTTGAGTACCCTTTTTATGCGAACTATGCCTTTTTCCTTTTTAAGGAATATTTCACGCGTATTCAAGCTCTTTGAGTATTCTTTTATGCACCCCTTTCTAAACCCGCTTCTTAATTTCCCTTCCCCAGTCATGGTTTTCCCGGATTAATTATCCTTAATTAAGGCCGGTCGTGACAGCAAACCTCTCTGCTCAGGAACCAGCTCTGCTCTGGTCGCCTCATGAAGACTGCTCTGCTCTGACTCTGCTTGCGAACAGCTCTGCTCTGGCCTCCAGAGCACGAACCCACTCCGCTCTGCAAACCCCAACTCTGCTCTGATCGCCGCATGAAGATTGCTCTACTCTGTTCTCCAGCGCAAGAACCCGTGCAACTCTGGGAACTCCGCGAATAACTCCGCCCAGACCAAGCTCAGTTCAGGTCTCATAACTTAATTCGAAGTGAGCTATGCGTTGCCATATCAAGTGACACCGCAAGTTTAATCTTATCCAGAGCGTAAGGCCACCAACCTTCGTTACGCTCCAAGTTGGCCATCAAATCCGCCGGCTTGTTTCCTTCCCGATAAATATGAGAGACTTGAAAACGGAAGTCATCAAGAAGCCTTAAAGAATTTTTCCAAGCCGCCAGAAAGCGCCAAGGCACTTCCACCGACCGAGTCTGAAGAAGACGAACAACATAAGTCGAGTCAGCTTCAAGCCAAAGTTGCCGCCAGCCACGAAGGTGCGCTATGTCAATAGCATGAATAACAGCAAGGAGTTCAGCTTCAAAAGCAAATCCTTTGCCCCTTTTAAAGTGGAAACAACCTCTCACCCAACCCCAATTATCTCTAAACACCCCGCCCGCAGCGATAATGCCCGGGGCACCCGTCGCCGAGCCATCCGTGTTAACTTTAATCCAGCTGCTCACCGGTGGCCACCAATGAACTTCAATCATCGTCGGAGGAGGCCGAGCCCGAGTCGCCACACCAATGCGACGAAGAATAATGTAGTCATTCCAAGAGTTATTGGAATGACCGAGTTTAGTGAACTGAGTATCCATTTCCTTGAAGGCAACTTTAAGGAAACTCAAAATCATCTTCGGATGAAAATAATTTTTTTAGTGGGACGAAGGGAGTAATTAAATAAATTAAACAAAAAACAAAAATGATTAGAATATTATTTTAAATATATTTTTTAAAATTTTGAATTGAATCGAATATTCGAATCAAATGCGAATAATTCGAATACGAATCAAATTTATTATTCGAAAAGTATTCGAATCGTGAATAATTTCATGAATACAAATCGAATATAATGATATTCGCTTCTATTCGATTCGTTTACAACCCTATGCCGAAGGCAGAGGATTGTCGTCATCAGCGGTGCCGGTTTAGTCGGGAGTCATTTGGTGGATAGGGATGTCAATCTAGCAAAAAATTCGTGGGTTGGCCCGATTAAGCCGCCAATCCGAGAGGGTTAGAGGTGAAAATTTTCAACCTGATAAAAATTACAACCCGATTAGCCCGACACCCGATAGGGTCGGCCCGAAATTAACTCGAAACTCTATAGGGCTGACCCGAAAATAATGTGTTCGCTTGATTTTATGAAAATTTATCTCGTTATTTGATTTTCAACTTCATTTTCTTATGAAAATTAGTATAATAAGATATTTTTCCAAAAATTTGTGAAATGTATTTTGATTCAATATTAGAAGTTATGAATTGCTCCTTTGGATCGGCAAGCAGTCGGCACTTCCATCCAATGCGAAAGACCATCTTTTAATCTTCACAAATCTCGGATGCAAGAAGGAGGTTAAATTCCTCTCCGGTGTATTTGGAAAGGAATGAATGTAAGCATATTTAACCAAGATAGCTGGGTAAAAGAAAAGTTAGTTGCAGAGATTAAATCAAGGCTTTGGGGATGACAACAGGCTTACAATCCGATCTCATTCTCTCCTGACTTTCGATCCTGGCTTGTAGTTGTTTTTCATCGTTTCTTTTTCTTTCTCTGCTGGTGTTTTCTTTCCCCTTTTTGTTGACTTGCCTTGTTTTTTGGCACCTCTGGTGCCTTCGGTTATTTATATGATTTCTCCATTTCCTGATAAAAAAGAAAAGAAAAAGTTATACTTATCATTTCACTTCTCTGTACTTTTAATTAATCTAATGCTTAATATAAAATATTAGATGTAAAAATTAAAAAATGATACTTATTTAATCATCAGAGTCGATATTGATAGACTTGCCACGGTTACCACAAAATCCATACATGATAACAAATAAACAAGTAGAGAGTATAGCGATAATAGAGAGTTAGAATCGAGCAATAAAGTAAATCAATCAGATACCTCTTATAATTTCAAAAAAGAAAAAAGAAAAAAGTAAAGTAAGAGTGTGTGTAGTGCTATTGTAATTTAAATATGATGATAATAAGGCTTGTATTAAAGGAAAAGAAAAAGAGTACAAAACATCCAAGAAAGCGCAAAAGAGAGCAAACAAAAAACCGAGCCTCATTAAAACCTTCTAAGAGGAAGAGACCTTAGAAGGAAAAAGAGTACTCGTGAAAGACTCACATCCGGTTCAGGAGCGGGAAGAGACAACTTCAGGAGTTCCGGCCTAACCATCACCCCTAAGAAGCTCGGCTCAAGAAAACCGGAAGAAGAAGAACCAAGAAAGAAAACAGGAGACCAACAACAAAAGAAAACAACCCAACCAAAGCCCAAGGGAACCAACGAACCTGCTTATATAACCATACGGATATGACTATGCGTCGACATATCCCTTGCAACCGCAATCCGAATCTCCTCAATCGCAAAAGGCCACCAGCCTTCCTGCCGATCATCATTGGCCATAATATCTGCCGGTTGATTACCCTCACGGTAAATATGCGAGACCATCAAAGAAAAATCCCGAAGCAGGCGAAGAGTATGATGCCAAAACGCCCTAAATCTCCAAGGAACATCACTCGAGCGAGAGTACAAAAGGTGAACCACATACATAGAGTCAGCCTCAACCCACAAATGCCGCCAGCCTCGGGTATGAGCAATGTGAATAGCATAGATCACAGCCAACAATTCCGCCTCGAAAGCAAATCCTTTGCCGCCTTTAAAATGAAAACAACCTCGGACATGAGACCACTTGTCTCGAAAAACCCCACCCGCAGCAATAACTCCAGGAGCTCCCGCCGCCGAGCCATCTGTATTAACTTTAATCCATTGACCAACGGGAGGCCACCAGTGAACCTCCACCATAGAGGGGGGAGGAGCAGCACGGCTCCTCACCCCAATCGCACGAGTGATCGAATAGTCAGCCCAAGAATTAGAAATATTACCCAACTTCCGGAAAACCCCATCAATCTCCATAAAGTAAGCCTTGACAAAGGCCAAAACCGCACGTCTATCAAAGCACAAATCCTCAAAAATAAGCGCATTGCGTCCCGACCAGATACGCCACATCAGAGTGATAATTCCCGCCTTCCAAAAAGAACCAATTTGGGAACTCCAAGAGAGATTCCAAGCCAGAACTAAGAAGGAATGAATATCCATGCACCCCAAGAGATTCTCTTTACCAAACCAACCTAAAAAATCAGTCCAAAGAGGGCGAACACACGAGCACTCCCAAAGCACATGCGAAATCGTCTCACTATCTCGGAGACACAAAGAACAAGCATTGGGCGCAATTAAACCTTGCCGGATCAGAACATCAATAGTAGGCAAGCGCCCATGGAGGACACGCCAACAGAGTATAGATCTTCTCATCGGAATAAAGTCCTCCCAGATCCATTTGCCCCAGCTAACAGCAGGAAAACGATGGCAAATATTAGAAAAGGCCAAAGAGGCCGAAACCTCACCCTTAACCGACTGTTTCCAATATCTCGTATCCCTCTGGCCGCCCATCGGAATACGCAGAATATCATCCACAATATCAGGATAACGAGAAACAAAGGATGTAGTGAAATGCCAAACACCATCATAAAAATAATCACTAACCGAGAAGCTCAGAAAATCATGCATATATATCGGAATTTTAAGTTTATCCACAAGCTTGTACCCAAGCCAATCATCCCGCCAAAAGTAAGTATGCTCACCACGGTCAATACAAACATAAGAATCATCTACCAACTGATTGACTTCTTCTTTCATCCCGCTATTGTAATTTAAATATATACTAATAGATAGTAATAATATATAAAGAAATGGAGTAACAATAGAGCAATAAAGTAAAGCAAAAGTGTGTGTAGTGCTAGTGTAATTTAATTATATACTACTCCATCCGTTCACCAATTCGTGTCATAGGGGATGGGGCACAGATTTAAAAAAAATGTATTATTTATTTCTTGAGTAGAGAATGAGGCCCACAATTAGTAAGTTGTAGTGACCCGCTCTTTTATAAATATTAAATCCAGTAATGAGTGTTTATTTATGTTCATCAGTAAATGAAACCAGATATTATTCTGATATGAATTCAGCTTATGATCCTGAATTTATATTGTTTAAGCAGTCAATGATATTATTTCAGAGTTATAACTGACTTAGCAAAGTCACGTTATTATTTTTAAGCGAGATGGAATTAGATTTTATTTTTATTCAAGTCGTGGATTATTTCTGACTCGTGAGTTAATTAAATCTGCGGATTTAATTTAAATATTAGAAAAACAAACGAATTAAATCTACGGATTTAATTTAGATTCATTTTATAACTTATCGATTTTAGCGAGATATCACATGTCGAAATCGAGAATTATTTAAATAAATAGTACAAGTAGATACGAGCACGTGATCCATCTTACAGTTACCGAATCACCGAGACAGAGAAAATACATCAATAATTCTCCTCTACATTTTTTTTATCCTTTCTTTTTCTTCTCTTTTTCTTTCCATTAATTTTGTTTCCCACCACTTTCACCACTTTTCTACACCACTATGCTTTGTTTTCCATTACCATCATTGCCACAATAATTCTTCCACTTACTCCCTCCATGTCCTTTAACATTTCAGTCAGTAAACTCCCTTCACCCATTTCCTTTGACACCAGAAACCAGAAAATTTGAAGGAAAGAAATAGAATTGTAAAACTGCTGCCAACTTCAAAGGAGGTAAGTTTTGGCTAAATTTTTCCCCATTCCTCCTTTATTCACCTGCATTTATTAAAACAACAGCACCTTCAAATTCATTTCAGTTATTTCACACTTCATTCGATTCAACAACAAGCAATCAATTCGATCACATTCGAGGTATTTACTGAGCTCAATATGCTATGTCCTATAATGCATATTATCCATCCAAGTATGATCAATATACACATGAAAATAGGCTCCACAGTTTAATAAGAAAGGATACACCCTAGCTCGTGATCGGACAATTTTAGCTATGACATCCTCACACTGTTAAATGTTAGCACTAACTTTTCTCACTCAACTGAATCAATATGCATACTCCTCGACACCAATCGCGTAAACGAAAACAAACGAGACTAGAGAACTTAGCTTTAGATTGAGTGGTAGTGGACTGTCGGAGCTCTGCGACTCACGGCGACGGCGGCTCCGGGAAAGGAGGCTGCCGGACTCTTGCTGCTAACAGCAGCGGCTGGCGGCGGCACTCCCAAGCGGCGACGTCCGGCGATAGAACTCCAGGCCGCGACCCGGTGAAACAGCAGCTGTAGTTGGTGGCGTGGCTCGAACCTTCGACTCCGGAGATAGTAGCAACAGCGGACCCCTGCTCGGCGGAAATTGAGTACAGCGGCGGGTGCTCGCGGATCTCCAGAGATGTCGCGACGGCGGCAAGTTTGCTTCGCCGGAGAAGAAGTGATAGCTGCAGCGGCGTCGGGGCTCAGAAAATCAACGGAGGCGGCGTAAATCTAGAAGGTAGCCGACGACGCAGCAATAGGCAACCGTGAGCAGGCCTCTGCTTTGCCACAGATGAAAGGACGACTGAATCGGGACCGGAACGACTCGGAGAAGGCGGCCGAGACCAGAACGCGGCGACGATTTCCAGAAGTCTAGGGCACGATTGTGGGCTCTGTCGGAGGAGAGAAGGAGACGACGCTGCCAGCCATTCGCCGGTTGCTCAGTGACGGTCGCCGGATTCCAGAGCGGCCGACGACGGCGCTCCCCAGCAGGCCGCGACTCCGGCATATCAGCAGCAGTCGGCGGCGACACCAGGAGACGCAGCAGCCCCTCCAAACGGCAGCGCCTGGTTCGAGTTTTGAGAGAGGAAAAGGATCGTGAAGCTGAGAACGGCGGCCGATCGTCGGATTCACAGCAGGAGCGGCGGTGGAGCTCACGAGGCAGCCATGAATTGAGAGAGAGAGAGAGCTCGATTGGATCTTGAGCAAGAGAGAGAGAGATGTGCGTCTATATGTGTGTGTGCGTGAATTGTGAGGAAATAGGGAGAGAGAACCGAGAGTTGTTGGGAGAGAAAGAGAGTTGGGCTCTCAAATTTTACATGGTTGGGCCTTGTTTTTTTTTTTTTTTCAGTTGGGCCGGAAATATTTAGTTTTGGACCTCTTCATTTATTTTACATGGGCTTTTAATTATTTTGGGCACATATTTTGGGCCGAATTAAATCATCTGGGCCGTGTTATTTCTTTATTTTGGGCCGAGTCTTGGGCCGATTTTAATTATTGTAATTGGGCCTCTGATTTATTTATATGGGCCGATTTTAATTATTTTAATTGGGCCTCTGAGTTTATTTATATGGGCTGATTTTAATTGATTTGGGCTAAATTATTTTTGGGTCCTTATTTATTTGTTGGGCCTTATTTATTTTACTTAGATGGGCCTTTATTAAATTATTTCATTGGGCCGAATTTATTTAAATTGAAGCCCATCTATTTTATTGGGCTGTTATATTATCTTCGTTGGGCCTCGTTTGATTTATTTACTTGAGCCCAGCTAATCAAATTATTTATTGGGCCAAGATTTATTTAATTAATTGAGCCGATAAGTTATTTCAATTAGGCCTCTCATGTTAATTATTCAAGCCCATATTTGTTTAATTAATTATTAGGCTGCCTTATGTTGAGCCTTTTAATTATTTAATCTTATAACATTTCTATTCCTATTTATTAAGCCGAGAGATTTTATGAGATTATTCAGCGAATAAGCCGAATTAGTTATATCTTAGTAACGACCACGAAGGATGGATTTATTTAATTGGCGAATTAGAACACCCTAAGAGAACGGATTAATTTTTATTAATTATCCGGCTTCATGAGACGAGACTTAGCTTTTGTTTAAATCCAATAGCTTGGATTAACACTAGAAATTCCCTGATTATTATTTCAGAATAATAATTCATGCATAAAGATCATGCATAATTAATTCTGTATTCTCATTATTTGAGGATTTTACTCGAGCAATATCTTATTTATATTCTCGTAATAAAGGTCAAGCACGAGATTAATAATCAGTCAAGGAGCTACTGTACTACAAAAAGTTTCTAACAGGTGGGCATTACTTTCATATATATCAAATGAGTTTAAATATTACGTTCAAGCAAGTTATTTCATGACTAAATTAATTGAAGTTATTTCAAATATTGTCTTGCCATAAAATATTTAAATTTCAGTATGATATCTATCTGATGTGACTTTTATCATGCAATCGAATTCGGGTCCTGAGCAGTTGATAGCTATCCTGCCAGGGCTAGTGTACACCAGTGACCGTGAGTCATCTAGCGGGTTGGCCGGTCAAGTGACCGTGAGAGGTGGCCACCTCTCCGGCACAAAGTTCCAGATATGATAGATTACAAGAGAACTTAGACTGCAGTCGAACTTTAAGAATCACAAATGAATTTAGTAAGCTTGGGCCTTTTAGCGAAAAACTCCCTTGCTGTACTGTTTATTATGGCATGACAATTTACAGTTTTGAAGCATGTATTTTATACTTAGGCATACGTGCCCACTGAGTACTTTTGTACTCAAGCCCTGCATATATTTCTAAATGTGCAGGTTGAGCAGCTGCCGATGGTGATGAAGTGACGAGCGGGATTCTTTTGTCTTATTATGTAGTAATGAACTCTAGGGTTACATGTCATCATACATGTAATCAGAACCTTATTCCGCTGCGTACTCAGAAGTTTTATGTTTATTTGGCTAAGTCAGAGATATCTGAACTTACTAGTTATTTGAGTCTATACGACTAAACTTCTGTTATATTATAAATATTCCTTTTGTTAAATTATGAAATGTGATTCTTCTTTGTTTAATTATCCCCTTTCTACCCCGTTTCTAATCTCCCTCCATTAGTCACGGTTTCCCCGGCTTAATTATCCTTAATTAGGACCGGTCGTGACAGAGTGGTATCAGAGCAGTTCATTTGCTCTGAACCCT
Source organism: Salvia miltiorrhiza (assembly GCF_028751815.1). Classification (NCBI taxonomy): domain Eukaryota; kingdom Viridiplantae; phylum Streptophyta; class Magnoliopsida; order Lamiales; family Lamiaceae; genus Salvia; species Salvia miltiorrhiza. Next base: position 43,427,036 of record NC_080388.1, on the reverse strand, counting down.
AGAGTTAATAATTTTTTCTAGTATGATCACTAGTATGAAAGAGTCAGTCGGCAAAAGCTCAGCACTTCATCACATCGCTATGCTCAACAGAAAGGAATGCAACAGAAAGTTTTGAATGTTGAAGTTTATATTTCGCTTTGATGCAAATGTTGATTTTACTTATGCCTTTTTATGGGGATGTTACTCAATGAACTTAGATGCGCTAAGGATGCATGATCACTGTTATGAACACAACAATAGAAGGAATTTAGCAAGAACATTTTTGCTTTTCTCTGTAAATTGAGGCGATGAGTAAGTTACAAAGTTAGTGAACCAGACGAGAAATCAACAAACAAAATACAATGGGGAGTAAAGAAAAGTGTTACACACGAGATAGTGACACGGGCATAGATCTTCGTTCGGATTATTCACGCGAGGCGGATACCGAATCAACTATCGCTTTAATCAGAGTATAGTGGGAACACTTTTCATAGTAATAAGAATACCCTACATAGTTTGGAAACTGCAACATAGCGGAGTTATCTCTTTTCAAAAACCTAGTTAGTACTAGTTGCAGCATATTTAAGACTTCACGAATTATATTCGAGTCTAGTGTTAAGCTATTATGATTATAATACCGTGGTTTGAATTTCGAGACCTCAAGTAGAATTATTACCTTACTATTATAGATATGTTTGAACCCTATTGTTTTTGCCACCTATTTTGATATTCGTGAGTTTGATTATGCGACCTTCATGTATAGATGGCAAGGATGCGCTTTACCAGACGACGGCCGTTGCGTCGAGATGCTAGTCCGGATACTATCAGGAACTCATATTTTACTTATCGCCGATGCCACGGTGATGACTTAGGCCAATTCTTGGCCGGCTTCCATCGACACTGGGTCGCTGCAAGAGACCATGGGATATCGGACTATGACGGAATGGAGCGGCTAATGGATTTGCTGCCATCAGAATGGCAGGGATGGGCGAGGATGATTTCCGCTCACTACATCACTCGTTCTGGCAGGTCCTATGATTTGCATTATGACTTCTCTGGATTTACTGCTGAGATCCAGGCACAATTCACTCGTTGGGGAAATGCTCCTCGAGGACCGTATACACGTCCGGGAGACCTTGCTCGAGTCGGAGTACCTTCGCCCGACGAACTACTGGACCCACTTCCGGAGCCGACTCCACCAGCAGCCCCTATCTTAGGGCAACCCAGGAGGCACGACGCTGAGGCAGGCCCCTCTAGGCCTCAAGCCTACAGAGATTTTCCACCTGGCACGGGTTCAATGCCATTAGTCTGTGAGCCACCATTGTCATCGAGGCAGTTGAGCAAGGCAGAGATAGCAGCCGCTATGGTCGACGTTGACAGAGTCTTAGCCGATACCATGGATTTCCTCAATAGGGGAAAAGCCCCGGCCATGGACGACCGCCCAACTCTTCGAGTCACCTTGAAGATGATTCGCTCAGCCATCATTGGCCAGGCAGCAGGTGAAGGAAGGGGTGAGTCGCACCCATCTGGCGGAGAAACAGATGAGGACCCAGAGGAAGATCCGGAAGAGGATCCAGAGGAAGATCCGGAAGAGGATCCAGAGGAAGACAGCCATGCCCCGACCCAGGGATCTTGTACCCGATCTTCTTAGACCGGTTTATATATATATATATATATATCTAATAGGATGATATTTAAATATTCCAGAAACATAGGTTGTTTTAATGCTCTTTGTATGCCATATGCCGGCATAGTCTTTTGACTAGTATTAGTACGGATACGCGAAACCTTGGGGCGTTCTGTGATTGAGTACTTTTTGTAATGGCTTCGCTGGATAGCCAGTTCATCATGTGTGATACTTACATAGATCTTTGAACCTAGATTTTTATGATGATGTAAAGTCCTCATTGAGGCAATTTTCCCTATGTTATATATGGTGACCTTATTGGTCTTTCGTGGCAAGTCATTCCGCTATGTTTTATTTATATGTTCGCTTAAGTTTTAACAGGAGCAAAACTCGATGAGTTAAAGAGTAACTATAGAAATGATAGTATGTCCTTATTACATTTTAATGCGTTGACAACTTATGTTTTGACCTAATAGAATGCCGCCAAAACGAGGACGACCAAGAGGAGGGGGCAGGATTCCCCGAAATGAAAGAAGAGACCCAGAAACAGTGCCAGAACCAGAACCCGAAATAGTTCAACCACCTGTTCAGCCAGAACGACGGATTGAAGATTTATTTTTGCGACAGAACCCACCTACTTTCAACGGGACAGGAGACCCGGCAGAAGCTGAAACTTGGGTTCGCGCTATTGAACGCATTTTCAACTTCCTGCGTTGCACCGACCAAGAACGCCTGACTTGTATGTCCTTTCAGTTGACTGGGTCAGCTGATTTCTGGTGGGAAGCAAGGATGAAAACAATGACAGCAGAGCAGTTAGAAAATCTGACCTGGGAACAATTCAAAGCCGGTATATATGACAAGTATATACCCAAGAGCTACCGCAAGAAAAAGGAAGCTGAATTTTACAATCTGAAACAAGGGAAGATGTCGGTAACTCAATACGACAGGATGTTCTGCGATATGTCTAGATATGCACCGGAACAAGTTGACACAGATGAGAAGATGGCTGAAAAGTTTTGTGCCGGTCTGAGGCACGAAATTAGGATGGCTTTGGCAAGCCACGGAGGATTGTCTTACACTGAGTCGCTCAGCCGAGCATTAGACATTGAAGCAGCCATGCCAGGAGAAAGACCTGCAACTGTACCTACGCCAGCACCTTCACATGATCAGAATCATAATCAAAATTTTAGAGGAAAGAGGAGATGGGACAACAGTAACCCGAACCAAAGCGAGAAGAGGCCATGGCAGGGACGGGTCTTCCAGTCACAGGGCTATGGAGGTCAGAGTGCACCGAAACAGATGGAAAATAACCAACAGAGGGCCCCACATTGCCCCAAATGTAACAAAAATCATGTGGGAATCTGTAAGGCCGGCAGTGATAGTTGCTATATCTGTAACCAGAAGGGGCACTATGCAAACCGGTGCCCGAATAAGCAACATGGAACGAGTTCAAGGCCAAACCCACCTATCCAGGCTCCGCATCTTCGAGCAATTCAAGCTTTGCCCCAACCATACCCAAGGCAACAACCACAGTATCAGCAGCCACAGCAGCACCAACAGCTACAGTACCAACCACAACCTCAACAACAGTATCAGCAACAGGCCCGCCAACAACAGCAGCGACAACAGAAACAACATGAAAAACCTCGTCATGCTAGAGCCTATGCTATGAGGCAGAAGCAGCCCGAGAACAACCAGGGAAACCTGGCAGGTATGGGCATGCTACTCGATACTCCTGTTGTACTTCTATTTGATACGGGCGCATCGCATACTTTCATTTCAAGTACATGTGTTGATACATTAAAACTTAAAATGGAAAGAGCTGACCAGGAGTTGAGTATATCATCACCTATAGGAGGAATGACGACAGTAGATCATGTGTGCTTGAACCTAGAACTGAACATAGGGTCACACAAGATTGTAGTAAACAACTCCTATGTTATACCGATGGGAGATGTGGACATAATCCTAGGAATGGACTGGCTAGCTGAGAACTATGCCACCATCCTTTGTAACGAAAGACGGATATCGTTTCGACCCCCAGGAAGGGAGCCGTCACATTTCCACGGAATTAGTATGGGAAGAAGAAAGATGATCATCTCTGCCCTACAAGCAACGAAAATGATGAAGAAGGGATACCCAGCTTACCTCGTATACTTGCACGGAGAACTGGGTACTGAAAAGAGTATAGAAGATGTAGCAATTGTACGGGACTTTTCAGATGTATTTCCAGAGATTCTGCCAGGGCCACCACCGGACAGACCAATTGAGTTTACCATTGATTTGGAGCCCGGGGCAGCTCCCATTTCGAAGGCACCATACCGGATGGCTCCTAAAGAGTTGGAAGAACTCAAGATACAACTGCAAGAACTTTTGGAACTTGGATTCATTAGGCCAAGTGTATCACCTTGGGGTGCACCTGTACTTTTTGTGAAGAAAAAGGATGGCACATTGAGAATGTGCATAGACTATAGGGAACTGAACAAAGTGACACTGAAGAACAAATATCCTTTACCAAGGATAGATGACCTCTTCGACCAGCTCAAGGGAGCAAGCGTGTTCTCGAAGATTGATTTGCGGTCTGGTTATCACCAGCTGAAGATTCGACCAGAAGACGTACCTAAGACGGCATTTCGAACTAGGTATGGCCACTACGAATTTGTAGTTGTGCCATTCGGGCTAACTAATGCGCCAGCCGTGTTCATGGACCTCATGAATCGAGTGTTCCATCCGTATTTAGACAAATTTGTCTTGGTATTCATAGATGACATCCTGATTTACTCGAAGAACGATAAAGACCATGAGGAACATCTGAGAATTGTTCTAGAAACGTTGAGGACAGAGCGCCTTTATGCCAAATTCAGCAAGTGCGAGTTTTGGCTCAGCGAAGTCACATTTTTAGGACATATTGTGTCATCAGAAGGGATTAAAGTGGACCCTGAAAAAGTGCAAGCGGTGCGCGAATGGAAATCGCCTACTAACCCTAATGAAATAAGAAGTTTCTTAGGATTGGCAGGTTACTATCGGAGGTTTATGGAAGGATTTTCCAAAATTGCAAGGCCAATGACGCAACTACTCAGGAAGGGAATAAAATTTTCTTGGACAGAGGAGTGCGAGAAGAGCTTCCAAGAACTTAAGAAGAAGTTAACTACAGCACCAGTGTTAGCCGTCCCAACAGCTGATAAGGAATACATGATCTACACAGACGCGTCCAAAAATGGACTTGGTTGCGTGCTGATGCAAGAAGGAAGAGTGATAGCATATGCGTCACGACAGCTTAGGCCACATGAACTGAATTACCCGACTCATGATCTGGAGTTAGCTGCAGTAGTGCATGCGCTGAAGATTTGGAGGCACCACCTATATGGAGTTAGGTGTGAAATATTCACAGATCATAAAAGCCTGAAATACTTTTTCGAGCAAAAGGACCTCAACATGAGACAGAGGAGATGGCTCGAACTAGTGAAAGACTATGACTGCGGTATTAACTACCACCCAGGCAAGGCCAACGTAGTGGCTGATGCATTGAGTCGTAAGACCCAAACTAAATTGGGAGCTCTCATCACTCGAGAGACGGTGCTCATAAGGGAATTTAGCAAAATGAGCATAGAAGTGGTTAAACCACCAGGGACGATAGCAAGCGTTGTGGCAACAGTACCTAACTTGAGGAAGATGATCGTAGAAGCACAAAGAAAAGACGGGAAGATGGAAAAACTACGGGAAGCAGTAAGGAAAGGAGGCGTCAAGAATTATCAAGAAGCATCAGATAATGTTATTCTCTTTGAAGGAAGAATATGCATCCCCCACGATGATGAGCTTAAGGATAAAATCATGAGTGAGGCTCACGATACCCCTTATACTGCCCACCCAGGCAGTACTAAGATGTATCAGGACCTAAAGAAACACTTTTGGTGGGAAGGAATGAAGAGAGACATAGCGTCATTTGTGGAAAAATGCCTAGCATGCCAACAGGTGAAGGCCTTACATCAAAGGCCATATGGAAAATTACAACCGTTGGAAATTCCAGAATGGAAGTGGGAGCACATAGCAATGGATTTTGTGACCAGTTTGCCCAAAACAAAGAAAGGAAACACTGCCATTTGGGTAATAGTGGATCGACTCACAAAATGTGCTCATTTTATACCAATACCGATCACACATGGATCAGACAAGCTAGCTCAGTTGTATGTTCGAGAGATTGTACGCTTACACGGTGTACCAGTGTCGATCACTTCAGACCGAGACTCAAAATTTACTTCTAGATTTTGGATGAGCTTACAAAAGGAGTTAGGCACGAGGTTAAATTTCAGCACCGCCTTCCACCCGCAGACAGATGGGCAGTCTGAAAGGACAATTCAGACCCTCGAAGATATGTTGAGAACAGTGGTGTTAGATAGAGATGGAAGTTGGGAAGTAGTGCTGCCGTTGATTGAATTTGCCTATAATAACAGTTACCAGGCGACTATCGATATGGCACCATATGAGGCATTGTATGGAAGAAAATGTAGATCACCACTTTATTGGGATGAAGTGGGTGAGAGAAAAGTTTTAGGACCAGACATGGTAAATGAGATGGTTGAGATAGTCCGCCAAATCAGAGGGCGAATAAAGGAGGCGCAAGATAGACAGAAATCTTACGCTGATGCACGCCGAACCGAATTACAGTTTGAAATAGGAGACAAGGTCTTCCTAAAGGTATCTCCTACCAAGGGGATAACTAGGTTTGGTGTCAAGGGAAAACTTAGGCCCCGATTCGTAGGACCTTATGAGATTTTGGAAAGAATAGGCCCAGTAGCCTATAGGTTGGCATTACCGCCAAGTTTTGGGAACGTTCACAATGTTTTCCACGTATCACAACTCAGAAAATACGTTTTCGATCCAAAGCACATAATCCACCAAGAAGAGATGATCCTTTGCCCAGACTTGAGCTATGAAGAGAGACCAGAGGCTATTCTAGATCGAAAAGTACAACAACTCAGGAATAAAGCAATCACATCAGTGAAAGTCTTATGGAGACACCACGGACAAGAAGAAGCCACGTGGGAACTTGAAGACAAAATGAAGGAGAAATATCCCGAACTGTTTTAGAAGAAATATGCAAATTTCGGGACGAAATTTTTGTTAAGAGGGGTAGTATGTAGTGACCCGCTCTTTTATAAATATTAAATCCAGTAATGAGTGTTTATTTATGTTCATCAGTAAATGAAACCAGATATTATTCTGATATGAATTCAGCTTATGATCCTGAATTTATATTGTTTAAGCAGTCAATGATATTATTTCAGAGTTATAACTGACTTAGCAAAGTCACGTTATTATTTTTAAGCGAGATGGAATTAGATTTTATTTTTATTCAAGTCGTGGATTATTTCTGACTCGTGAGTTAATTAAATCTGCGGATTTAATTTAAATATTAGAAAAACAAACGAATTAAATCTACGGATTTAATTTAGATTCATTTTATAACTTATCGATTTTAGCGAGATATCACATGTCGAAATCGAGAATTATTTAAATAAATAGTACAAGTAGATACGAGCACGTGATCCATCTTACAGTTACCGAATCACCGAGACAGAGAAAATACATCAATAATTCTCCTCTACATTTTTTTTATCCTTTCTTTTTCTTCTCTTTTTCTTTCCATTAATTTTGTTTCCCACCACTTTCACCACTTTTCTACACCACTATGCTTTGTTTTCCATTACCATCATTGCCACAATAATTCTTCCACTTACTCCCTCCATGTCCTTTAACATTTCAGTCAGTAAACTCCCTTCACCCATTTCCTTTGACACCAGAAACCAGAAAATTTGAAGGAAAGAAATAGAATTGTAAAACTGCTGCCAACTTCAAAGGAGGTAAGTTTTGGCTAAATTTTTCCCCATTCCTCCTTTATTCACCTGCATTTATTAAAACAACAGCACCTTCAAATTCATTTCAGTTATTTCACACTTCATTCGATTCAACAACAAGCAATCAATTCGATCACATTCGAGGTATTTACTGAGCTCAATATGCTATGTCCTATAATGCATATTATCCATCCAAGTATGATCAATATACACATGAAAATAGGCTCCACAGTTTAATAAGAAAGGATACACCCTAGCTCGTGATCGGACAATTTTAGCTATGACATCCTCACACTGTTAAATGTTAGCACTAACTTTTCTCACTCAACTGAATCAATATGCATACTCCTCGACACCAATCGCGTAAACGAAAACAAACGAGACTAGAGAACTTAGCTTTAGATTGAGTGGTAGTGGACTGTCGGAGCTCTGCGACTCACGGCGACGGCGGCTCCGGGAAAGGAGGCTGCCGGACTCTTGCTGCTAACAGCAGCGGCTGGCGGCGGCACTCCCAAGCGGCGACGTCCGGCGATAGAACTCCAGGCCGCGACCCGGTGAAACAGCAGCTGTAGTTGGTGGCGTGGCTCGAACCTTCGACTCCGGAGATAGTAGCAACAGCGGACCCCTGCTCGGCGGAAATTGAGTACAGCGGCGGGTGCTCGCGGATCTCCAGAGATGTCGCGACGGCGGCAAGTTTGCTTCGCCGGAGAAGAAGTGATAGCTGCAGCGGCGTCGGGGCTCAGAAAATCAACGGAGGCGGCGTAAATCTAGAAGGTAGCCGACGACGCAGCAATAGGCAACCGTGAGCAGGCCTCTGCTTTGCCACAGATGAAAGGACGACTGAATCGGGACCGGAACGACTCGGAGAAGGCGGCCGAGACCAGAACGCGGCGACGATTTCCAGAAGTCTAGGGCACGATTGTGGGCTCTGTCGGAGGAGAGAAGGAGACGACGCTGCCAGCCATTCGCCGGTTGCTCAGTGACGGTCGCCGGATTCCAGAGCGGCCGACGACGGCGCTCCCCAGCAGGCCGCGACTCCGGCATATCAGCAGCAGTCGGCGGCGACACCAGGAGACGCAGCAGCCCCTCCAAACGGCAGCGCCTGGTTCGAGTTTTGAGAGAGGAAAAGGATCGTGAAGCTGAGAACGGCGGCCGATCGTCGGATTCACAGCAGGAGCGGCGGTGGAGCTCACGAGGCAGCCATGAATTGAGAGAGGGAGAGAGCTCGATTGGATCTTGAGCAAGAGAGAGAGAGATGTGCGTCTATATGTGTGTGTGCGTGAATTGTGAGGAAATAGGGAGAGAGAAACCGAGAGTTGTTGGGAGAGAAAGAGAGTTGGGCTCTCAAATTTTACATGGTTGGGCCTTGTTTTTTTTTTTTTTCAGTTGGGCCGGAAATATTTAGTTTTGGACCTCTTCATTTATTTTACATGGGCTTTTAATTATTTTGGGCACATATTTTGGGCCGAATTAAATCATCTGGGCCGTGTTATTTCTTTATTTTGGGCCGAGTCTTGGGCCGATTTTAATTATTGTAATTGGGCCTCTGATTTATTTATATGGGCCGATTTTAATTATTTTAATTGGGCCTCTGAGTTTATTTATATGGGCTGATTTTAATTGATTTGGGCTAAATTATTTTTGGGTCCTTATTTATTTGTTGGGCCTTATTTATTTTACTTAGATGGGCCTTTATTAAATTATTTCATTGGGCCGAATTTATTTAAATTGAAGCCCATCTATTTTATTGGGCTGTTATATTATCTTCGTTGGGCCTCGTTTGATTTATTTACTTGAGCCCAGCTAATCAAATTATTTATTGGGCCAAGATTTATTTAATTAATTGAGCCGATAAGTTATTTCAATTAGGCCTCTCATGTTAATTATTCAAGCCCATATTTGTTTAATTAATTATTAGGCTGCCTTATGTTGAGCCTTTTAATTATTTAATCTTATAACATTTCTATTCCTATTTATTAAGCCGAGAGATTTTATGAGATTATTCAGCGAATAAGCCGAATTAGTTATATCTTAGTAACGACCACGAAGGATGGATTTATTTAATTGGCGAATTAGAACACCCTAAGAGAACGGATTAATTTTTATTAATTATCCGGCTTCATGAGACGAGACTTAGCTTTTGTTTAAATCCAATAGCTTGGATTAACACTAGAAATTCCCTGATTATTATTTCAGAATAATAATTCATGCATAAAGATCATGCATAATTAATTCTGTATTCTCATTATTTGAGGATTTTACTCGAGCAATATCTTATTTATATTCTCGTAATAAAGGTCAAGCACGAGATTAATAATCAGTCAAGGAGCTACTGTACTACAAAAAGTTTCTAACAGGTGGGCATTACTTTCATATATATCAAATGAGTTTAAATATTACGTTCAAGCAAGTTATTTCATGACTAAATTAATTGAAGTTATTTCAAATATTGTCTTGCCATAAAATATTTAAATTTCAGTATGATATCTATCTGATGTGACTTTTATCATGCAATCGAATTCGGGTCCTGAGCAGTTGATAGCTATCCTGCCAGGGCTAGTGTACACCAGTGACCGTGAGTCATCTAGCGGGTTGGCCGGTCAAGTGACCGTGAGAGGTGGCCACCTCTCCGGCACAAAGTTCCAGATATGATAGATTACAAGAGAACTTAGACTGCAGTCGAACTTTAAGAATCACAAATGAATTTAGTAAGCTTGGGCCTTTTAGCGAAAAACTCCCTTGCTGTACTGTTTATTATGGCATGACAATTTACAGTTTTGAAGCATGTATTTTATACTTAGGCATACGTGCCCACTGAGTACTTTTGTACTCAAGCCCTGCATATATTTCTAAATGTGCAGGTTGAGCAGCTGCCGATGGTGATGAAGTGACGAGCGGGATTCTTTTGTCTTATTATGTAGTAATGAACTCTAGGGTTACATGTCATCATACATGTAATCAGAACCTTATTCCGCTGCGTACTCAGAAGTTTTATGTTTATTTGGCTAAGTCAGAGATATCTGAACTTACTAGTTATTTGAGTCTATACGACTAAACTTCTGTTATATTATAAATATTCCTTTTGTTAAATTATGAAATGTGATTCTTCTTTGTTTAATTATCCCCTTTCTACCCCGTTTCTAATCTCCCTCCATTAGTCACGGTTTCCCCGGCTTAATTATCCTTAATTAGGACCGGTCGTGACATAAGTATAGTTGACTAATGACATTTTTAAGATTAAAAGTGGTGGGTCCCTAAATGACATATGTGTAAATAAGTGTAAAATGTAAAGGTAGTAATAATTAAGGAAATAGTTACAAAAGATAAGTAGGACACAAATTGGTAGACAGACTAAAATGACAAATTAGGACACGAATTCGTGGACGAAGAAAGTAATAGATAGTAATAAATAATTAGTAGATAGTATTTAGTAGTAATATAATGTAAAGCAAGAGAGTAACAATAGAAGAATAAAGTAAAGCAATAGTGTATGTAGTGCTAGTATAATTTAAATATATATTAATAAATAGCAATAGATAATTAGTAGATAATACTTAGTAGTAATATAATGTAAACAAAAGAGTAACAATAGAGCAATAAAGTAAAGCAAGAGAGAACAATAGAACAATAAAACAATTTAGCACATAAGAATGAAGGAGAATTATAAATAAAAAAGAAAGTAGAATCTATATATTATATAAAAGAGCAATTTAACGGCTACATTTTACCGCCAAAATTTAAAAACAAACCGCCAAAATTAAAAACAAAAAATTCAGTTTTTTTCAAATTCATGATTCCTATATTTTCGGCTAACTCAATGCCTACAAATTCTTCGTATTCCACCCCCCCCCAAAAAAAAAATCTAATTTGCATTAACAATATGCGGTTTTCACTATTGAAAAAGTTACCTTTTTTCCATTTTTTTTTTGTTATTTTCATTTCTTCTTTTTCTAAAATTTGTATACTTTAATTAATAATAAAATATTCAATATACACATCAAATTAAATATCATGACAAGAACTTTAATTTAATACTAGTATTATATTCAAAATGGAGTTAAAACAAAAATGTTATAGGAATTAGAAATATCAAATTTATTATTTTTCTTTCTCTTATTACTTTTGCATATATATTAGTATCTTTTATCCTTTGGTTTTATTTTATTTTTATATTTATTTTCATATTTTTGTTTACTTAATTTTCTTTATTTTCATTTATTTTCTCAATTTTGTTTTCTTTTCTTTATAGAAAAAATATGGCAACAATTATTTATATTTATATAATATATAAATTCATAATGTTAATATGATATATTTTCACCAATTTTTCTCTCCATTCTCTTATATTTCTTGTGTTTTGATTCTTTTTTAAGAATTGTCAAAGATAAAAATTATCGAAAATAATTAACGAATAAATTATGGTAAACTAAAATTTTAATGATTTTTTCCTCTTTCCTCATAAAAATAGAAGTAATTTTTTTCCCTCTCCTCTCTCCTAAATTTAACATACATTTTTTTCTCTCTTTGTTTTCCTTTTTTATATTAAACTAGTATGACCATTCGTGCGATGCACGAAGAACATCGAAATCAACCACATATTTTTAAATAAAAATATATAAATATTAGATAAATTATAATTAAATACAAAATATATTTTAAAAATAAATTAAAGATAAACCTCATCAATTACAAATTTTAACTTTGTATAATGTCTAATGATAATCATAGTTATTAAATAATCTCAAATTTTTTGATAATAAAAATTAACATTACACATTATTATTATAAAGTATTACACGACATATTAAATGAATAAATATTCTCATGGACTAACATAAATAAATAAAAAATTATAAAATTTTAGCGATGAGAGAGAAAATAAAATATCTTAAAATTTTCATAACTTATTCGTTTTAAATTCATTTTTGATGATTTGTTTGTTTTTACCATATTAAAAAACTTGTCACAAAATTAAATTTAAGATGCATATTGAATATTTTTTTTCATAAATAAAATTTTGTGATGTTTAGAAAATAATTAAAATTATAAAAAAGAAGAGAAAATATTGAAAATTTTGGTGGAAGAAGAGAGAGAAAAAATAGAGGGAAAGAATGGAGGAAAAAAACTCCTCTTTTATATATTGTATAGATTAATTTATTTTTCTATATTTTTGTTAGATGTCAATCTTTGTATTTCTTTATGGAACACTTTTTAATTATAATACTCCCTCCGCAGACGATAAGTGTGGGCTGGATGAGAGGACACACGTTTTAAGAAGATATTAGGAGATATATGTGTATAAAGTAGAGTAAGAGTTCGATGGAGTTTATCTGTTAAGTAATAAATAAATGGTTTGTGAGATGAGTTTTTTTGTAAATATTGTGAGTGAATGTGGTAAAATATAATGGTATATATATCATAAAATGAAAAGATGACATTTATTGTGGACAGACGAAGATGACAAAAATACCACACTTATTGGGTAGTTTTTAATTAAGGAAAAGAAGATTTCATTGATTTAGTTTTAAGAATAAAATTTTAAAAAGAAGAATTTATATTGAGTTAGTACAAATGTGTAGATGAATAATTAGTTAGATATTCGTAACGGTCATGTCAAAGCATTCCAACAAATAGAATTTGATTTATATATCTAAAAAATAAAATTTTAAATACGATTTAAACTTATTTAATTTTTAGTTATGTGTGTAAGAATTATTTATTTATGCAAACTTATGTGTTTATCTTTTCTTAATTAAATTTAATATTGTTTGATATATATATATATATATATGTGTGTGTGTGTGTGTGTGTGTATGTGTGTGTGTAATATTATATTTTTTAATTATAAAATATATCATGCTTCGTGCATTGTACGAGAGTGCGTACTAGTTGTTAACACAATAAGATGGTTTTGAAGGTGAAAGAAAGGGATATTTATAGATAAAATTTGGGGGAGGATGAATTTGAATTTGAAAATTAAAAAAATAAAATGAAATAAAATTTGGCGGAAACTGCCAGTTAACCATCCAAAATCGACGGCTTTCGCCTGGGAGACTGCGCACCTAGCCTGCCGTCTGCTGCCTCGTGTGTCGTGCTGAACCGACGATTAACCACCGGCTAACTGAGGGCCGGGCCCGACTATTAACCGTCGGTTTTCAGTTCCAATTTTTCCAGCCCTTAACCAGCCTGCCCCTATTTCCCGTTCCGATTTAGGTCCGCGGTCAACGGTTCGGATCAATACTATTGACTAGGGGTGTCGATCGGTTCGGGTTCGGTTACCCGTACCCGAAATTTCGATTACCCGAACCCGAAATTGTCAAATTTCAATAACCGTTCCCGAACCGTTTTAGGAGTTCGGTTACCCAATACCCGCTTCAGTTAACCAATTAGGTTATTTGGGTATCCGAAATACCCATTTAAAAAATAAAATTTAATTAAGTTGCTAGTTAGAGGATTTGAACTCTGTTCTCCAAAAAATACATAGAGCAATTTATCCGCTAAACTAAAACTTATTCTTGTACATTAAATATATCATAATTTTATTTTAGCTAAGAATCGATTTAAGAAAGAAAAAAAAACAAAATAACGACACGACAACGATGCATAATAACTCAAATTAACTAGCCAACTAAATTCAACCTGTCAACATACCAAGTTCACCAACATGAATAAAAACACAAGTTCAACAATATGAATAAAAATATAAGTTCAACACGAGCAAACATCTAGTAATTCATAAGCAATTCAGTCAAATTAAAGATCTATGGAAAATGTTCCATCTGAAAAGCAATTCAATCAAATCTAAAGTGTTCAGCAAAGGGAAGCATTAATCTGATTCTGAAGTGTTCAGCAATTTAGTCAAAAGCAATTCAGCAATTTAGCTCCATCTGAAAAATGTTCACAAGAATCCCAACATAACTACATATTTACAGACTACATACAAAGGGAAGCATTAATCTGAACAGGAAGCATTACAGGAAGCGTGGCAAAGCGGCGTGGACTTACCGGGGCGGTGGACGAACAGCGAAGTGGCCGGCGGCGTGGCGGAGCTGCGTCGCGGAGCAGCCTGGAGTCCTGGACTGATTCAGAATCGAAGGGCAGGGCGGCGTCGACTGATGCAGCGTGGCGAAGCGGTGTCGACTGATGCAGCGTGGCGAAGGGCAGGGCGGCGTCTCACGGAGGCGGCGGACGGCGTTGGACGGTCGGACGGAGAGGGGAGGGCGACGGGATTTGGGAAGAGGAAGAGGGGCAGAAGTCCGAACAGAACTGACGGGAGGAGGGAGGCGCTGCTGGACTAGGGTTCATTCAATTTCCTCCCAATTTTGTAATTTCTATTTTTCTACTAATTAATAATTAAAATATTATATATATATATATATATTAAATAATTAATTAAAAAAATTCGGTTATTCGGTTAACCCGAATCGGTTATCGGGTTAACCGAAAATTTCGTAAAATCAATAACCGAAACCGATCCAATACCCGAAAATTTCGATTATTGGATACCCAAACCCGAGAATTTCGGTTCGGTTAATTGGATACCTAAAACCCGATACCCAATTAGACAGCCCTACTATTGATCACGTGTTGGTTCGGACCGAAATCGACGGGCCCGGTTCGAAGTGGGCACCACTACATGAATTCAGGAGCTAAATCACACAATTAAATAAACAAAACTCGATGAGGTGTGCATTAAGCGGCATGGGCGAGGACAGTAGACCTGGTAAAAAGTAAAACCAAGTGAAAATAAAAAATAAAAAATGTCAAAAGGTTGGAATTAAATATTTTTACGAATTCCAATATTAGATACGCAATTTGTCAAACACCTCGTGGACGCCTACCTTTTTCTCATCACGCGTGCTCGCCCATCCGACGGCCACCACCGCTTCCGCATCGCACGGAAACCCCCCATCCCACGGCCCTCCTTCGCCTACTTTGACCCCCCACTCTCACTCATCCCCATACTTACTGCATTTAATAATCTTCACACGCCACTCCACCACTACTTTTTTTCTCTCTCTCAAAAAAAATATCATCTCTTTCGTGTTTGGGTGCTCATTATTCTCTCTTAACCACTGATACTGCTGTGGGTTTTTTGTTTTCTTTTTCTTCTTGGGTAATCTTCGCAGCTCACCTCAGCTCGTGTGGTATCTCCTTGCTTTTGTGTTTCTTTTTGAAGAATTCTTGATTGTTGGTGTGGAAGAATTGATGATCTTGATATTTTCAAAGTTCTTTTTTTTTTTTTTTTTGGGAGGAAAATTTATGCTTTGGGGTTTTTTTGTTCATAATCTGTCTGTGAGCTTTTTGGGTTCTTGTTTGGATGTGGTTTTTATGGGGTTTCTAGGATTGTGCTTGGTGAAATCGATCTGGTGTTTTGTGTGTTTTAAGTGGTTCTTGTGTAGCTTATTAATCTCTAGTTCTTGCTAATTGCAGCCTTTTCATGTTTTATTTTGTTCCTGCACATGGAAATATTGCATCTCTTCGAACAGATTTATGTCCCTTTATTGAAGAAACTAGGTTTAGGCTTTTTTGATTTATGCACTGTATGGAAATATAGTAAAGAATTTGGCTTTTTTATGGATGTGATTTTGCAGATTTGATAGTTAATTTTATAGTTTCTTGTTTCTGAGTTCAGTGAGTTCTGGATTCTGAGATCTGAAGTGTTGTGGTGAATTCTCTCTCTCAAATACACACACATTTTAAATACAATGCTCTCTAGCTCACCTATAATACATTGTTCCTCGTACTTAACTGTTAGCTGTCTTGAATTTTGTTAAATACTTGATTTTATATCTTATTGTTATGCTGTTTATATTATATCTATTCTTCGCAACCGGTATTGATTCGTCTTCGATGATGTGTTTTTCTTGTAACAGAGAAAGGGTAGGTGTCATACTTATTAAACCTTTTGAGCTGAAGCAGTAGATCAACATGCCGTGGGGATCACCGAATTATTTTGGGAAGTGTGTGCGATTGGTGGTGTTCTTTCTCGTTATCCTATAAATAAATCGATTTCATTTGGTGAGTTTCTCCCTTATGCCCTCTTCATATTGGCATTTTGTATTTGTGCAAACTTCAATGCTTAATTATTGCAGCCTTGCATATTGAAAGGGATTAACATTGATGGATGTGTATATGATGCATAAATGTGTCTTCACTATGGTCTCGTGTGGCATCAAACTGTATTTGTTGATTTTTGGACCAATGTGTATGGTTTTAGGATTTCCGAAGAATAGTTTCCATGTCCATGGTTGAAGCTCAATGCAATTTGTGCTAATTCATGATGTCTTCTCTGCCTTTGAAGTAAACATGGAAGGTTAAATCTTAATTATGATTAATAAACTCTAATTATGGATTGATAAGCCCTAATTGGGAATTACCTTACTTGGGGATTGATGAACCCTAAATTGAGGTGGCTGCACCATGCACCTCGATTTATACAATTCTTTGCCAAAGTTATAATGTGAATGAAATAAAGGTTTGCTAGTATATGCTTGTTAGTATATGCTTATTTCCTTTCTGTAGCTGTTTTTGAGTTTTTGCAGACAAACTACTGATTTACTTTGATATCCTATTTTAAGTGCTATGATTTATTTAATGTGAATAAACTCTTTTGAGTTTTTTTCATCCAGATAAGTCTTGTTAGGCTGCCTTATTTTGGTCGACTCGTCTACTAGCTATATTTTGTTGTGGTGGGTGAAGTGAGAATGCGCATTGCTGTTGCTCGAAAGAAAAATCAGAAAGCAAAACAACTGGGACAGATTAATATGAGTATTGGAAGCATTGCTTTTTACCAATTGATGCAAGTTCGACAGGTAAGTGCTTCTCATTTTCCATGAATTCATGTAAATTTCCCTTTTCAGTTCTCATGCTATGATCGTTTTATTTGATAACGTTACAATTGATATTTTAGATTGATTTTACTATCAAGGGCCTTTAAACCACTTGATACTTGTTTTAGCATTTCTTAATTGAGATCAATGTTATTTCATGAGAGCTCGGAGTAAAAAAATTATTCATATGATTATTATATCTTCATTTGCGACTAATTAACTGACAAAAATCGCATCATTTTAATTATTTGGTACTTTGTAAATAAATTTTCATAGTTGCATACGGCTTGCATCCAATTATATAGATAAAAGCAAACCTTTTCTTGAAATGGCTTCGAAGTCCAACATTAATTGAGACCTTCTGTCTAGGCTCTGTGTTTTCTATATCATATTACCTACTTAGAATTCAATCCTTGCAAAGTTGCTTATCTTTAATGTCTCAGCATCGAGTTTATTGTTTATCTTTAATGTCTCAGGATTGAGTTTTAGTAATATATTTTATTTATGCACATGCTCTTTGTAGTGCACTTGTTCCTTGCTTTTGCTTGACAACAAAAGATGAATACATGGACCTGCACTATTGAATCTGCTACAGTGTTGCTGAATTGGCTTCTAAACTGTTTCTTGCATTTCTATTGCTTGCAGGCCGAGTATTTCCGTCAGTTGCTTAAGCCTGTTACGTAGTCTGGATATCGGGGTCGACATTTGTTATCATTTGGTTGGGTGAAATCAATTGAGAACTGATGAAACACTGATCAAAACAAACTAACACAGCCTGCCCCAATTAGCCATGATGGATTCACCTTAGCTCTGCCATTAGCCTTTTCTCAAAAATTTCTTTCTTTCCCTAAACACTGTCTGAATTCGAAACCAAACTGTTACCGTTAGAGGCCACTTTGTACTTGTTTCCCAACGAACTTTTTAGACTAGCTTTCATGCATAGCAACCAGCCAAACTTCCCTGCAAAGCCAATGCCGCCACTTGGTGATCAAGTGGGCTATTACACGCAAAATGCTCGTATGGCTTCTCTCTTTGATGGGCTCGTTGCCCCCGGTATTATTAAACCCCGTACGCCTTTTGGTAACGTTGATATCCAACCTACTGAGGCCTGTCCAAGAAACTTCATAATCTTCGACCAAACCAAGAACCGAAGCCAGATCATGCTGCACCCGGAGATAAGCTCCAAAATGTTCTACCCTGGTTTTGGTGTCGAGACGACTCTCTTCCAAGAGAACCTCGACCAAAAGGAAGCAAATGATGAGGGAGAAGCTACGGCATCTCAACTGAAAGAAGATTCGGACGACATTGATGCTCTCCTTGGTACAGAATATGATGAAGATGAATCTGGTGATGAAGTGAGCACAGCGCGAACAAATGCCATCTACGAGTGCAGCTCCCCAGATTCGTGCTCGAACTATGAGTCTGTGTCCAAAAGGAGCCGGTCGCACTTCAAGAAGTCGACTGAGAGCTGTGGAAACGACAAGAAACGCCAGAGAGTGAGGAAGATGGTGAGAGCGTTGAGAGGGATTGTTCCCGGTGCTAACCGGATGAGCTCTGTGGCCGTGCTCGATGAAGCTGTTCGTTATCTGAAGTCTCTCCGGGTGGAAGTGAAGAAGCTCGGAGTTGGAAGCTCGAATGAGTAAAGCTCGCTCGAGGTGTCCCACTGCCAGGTCAGCTTAGCCTTACAATAATATTGTTTTCTTGGTAGAATGTCTCAATGCTATGCTGCATCTTTTGCCTATAAATTTACTGCCAAGATTTCAAATTCTTGGCGTGCAAAGTTTTGCCATATTTGTATTTTAATAATTATTGTGTAATAGCTTTGATGATTGTCTAGTCTTAGTGTTTGATGGTACTATATTTAAGTTTGAATTTAGTAATTTATTTTTGCAGCACTGTAACTTAAAAACAGTAACTATGTAATCTTGAATTTGCAGTTTGTTTATCTGATTTTGTATTTTCTTCCCGAGTATTTTAATGCACGTCGTGTGTATATTTGTGAATTGTGATGATGGTATTTTTTTTTTTTGACTCGGGGGAGTTGGGGAGGGGGAGCAGTGGGGTTTGAATCTGGGACCTCATTGTTCACACACAGAAAGTTGCACCCCTTGGTGTTTTATGCACATGGTATATTGCATCGGTACACTTTGATTGTAAAAAAGATAATTTTTATAATTTTCTACAACTCTTTCTGAGAGGGAATTTTCTACAACTCTTAAATCCAAATATCATTGTCTTTGTGTTTTTTCATACGAATTGCTTGTATTTAGTCTTTGATTCAAGCTACCCGGTCGTATGTATGTATGTATGTATAAATGTTCGAATTAATTTAGGAGTTAATTTGTATACTTAATTTGAAGAAAAAAGAAGTTTACTTAGAATCCTATACTTTAATTTTAAGTTTTAACTATATTCTTATTTTTAAATTAAGTTCCTTTACTTTCATTTATGTTAAAAAAAATTGTTATCTTGTAGTAGAAAACATGAATCGCTGTATTTTTATTTGGTAATGACAAAGTTTGGTTCCTTTACTTTCTTTTGAAGTAGTCTTTTTGTGCTATATAAAAACGGTAACATAAATTAATAGTACCAAAAAAATAAAAGGATTAATAATCGAAGTTTAGAGGCTTAATTTTAAAAAGTGAAATAACATTTGTAATGAGCAAAAATTAAATACCTAAATGTCACTGTCTGTGTTTTTTCATACGAATGAAGTTATTTATCATTTTACTTGTTTTACCTTTCAATCATTTGCTTGATTTCTTCTATGCTCTCGTCTAGAACAGTTTCTGTAGCATTATATGCACTTGAAATTCTCAAATCTCCTGCAAAATAAAACATATTATTGTGAATAAACCATAACACAACACAAATGCTATTTATTTTCACCTTTGTATTGATTTGCACGACAGAATTTAATCATTATGCAAATTGATTCTTTTGGCTCAAGACTAAGGAAATCATTTAATTCATCAGCTGATCAGCATATTTTCCCCACAAAGTGCATGATAAAGTTTTTTGCCTGCATATATAAAAAACACATATTAAGATTTGAAATTACAAATAAATAAAATGTTGATGTTCTTCAATTTACGTACTCAAGATCTTCTTTGACAATTTCCATTTGCTTTGTTTGTCTTCCATTAATCTCTTTAATTTGTGGCTTGTAACTTGATACAATGATTCCCATGACATCTATAACAAAAATATATATAAATATATATCAAAAACGAAATTTATGTAAAGTTTGAACACTAAAATATTTGTAGATTTCTTACGAATCAAATTAACATTCTGACAATCTTCGATTGAAGCCACATCTTTGAAACTTTTCAAATTGGATAGTTGACATGGAAATGTATCATCCTCCAAATTTGTGATACGTGTATGCTTGAAGTTTCATCTGTCGTCTTGAATTTGAGGTTGTTTTCTTTAACAATGAAATTCATCATTGCATAGACATTTCCTTGTTCAAGTATTGACTTTATCATGGATATTGCAGTGTTTTGAATGCTTGCATGTACTCGAATGCCCTATACACATATATCAGTAATAATTCATATTAAAACTGGAATAATGAAAAAACATTAAAATACACCCCTTTGTCGTGAAAAACGCATTTGTGTGTCAATAATTCGGTGGTATTTTGATGTTGTGGTACGTCATAATTCCGAATCAAGCGAAGTTGTAGAGCAATTCTATTTTTTCCCAGTTGCAAATCCTTTATCGCACCAAATAATGCTTGTTTGAAGTGAGAGTAATGATGAATAGAATGAATAGAATCCGAATGATGTTGAAATGTAAAGTTGTATCTGCACGAAATACGTATGTATATATAGTAAAATTGGCAAAGTGAATGTTATGCTGTAAAGAGGAAGTAACCGCATGCAGAAGTGTAGTAGTGGTTGTGTTGTTATCATGAGACACGTCCCAACTGCAATATTTGTCAAACCGGTAGATTTATTACATGAATGACACATAATTTAAGTGGATTAGTGGTTTATGTTAATGTGACATATGTTTTAATTATTTTAACTATCATAAATTTAAATTATATTTAAAGTGATATACATATAAGTGGGTCGGTCAATGGCTGACGTTTTTGGGTTAGTAAGGTTAGACACATATATAAGTGGGTCAGTCAATGCCTGGCGGTTTTTGGTTGGGGTAGTGGGGTGCAGATTTTTTTTTTCTTTTTCATAGTGAGTTTAAATAGTTTTAAACATGTAACGTATACGTGTGGAAAATTAGATAATATGACCGTCGCATTAAAAATGGCGCCAATTTTAAATATGAAAAACTGGTCTTTCATATATAGATAGATTGCTTGTATTTAGTCTTTGATTCAGGCTACCCGGACATATGTATGTATGTATGTATGTATGAATGTTCGAATTAATTTACGAGTTAATTTGATGAATTTTTTTTTAACTTAGAATCCTATACTTTCATTTTAAGTTTTAACTATATTCTTATTTTCAAATTAGGTTCCTTTACTTTCATTTAAGTTAAAAAAAATTGGTATTCTTGTAGAAAACATGAATTTCCTTTACTTTCTTTTGAAGTAGTCTTTTGTGCTATATCAAAACGGTACCATAAATTAATAGTACCAAAAAATACAAGGATTAATAATTGAAGTTTAGAGGCTTAATTGAAAAAAGTGAAATAAACATTTGTAATGAGCAAAAATTAAATACCAAAATGTGGGCAACAGGGCGGGGCTATGTATCGATAATTGGTTGTGTGGTGAATAAATCAAAGCCCAATTGTTCTATGCAACTAGCAAGTTGACGTGTGCGATGCACAATACAATATTAATATATCTATTGACATTATAATATTAAGTTTTATAGGTTTTGAAATGCTTCTCTATATCCAATATTAGTGGTCTTTGTATATTGCCATTTTGATCTCCTTCTGAAATTAAAATCTTAAGGCCAACTCGACTACGTACTCTTGAAATAGCTACATGCAGTTAGTCATGTATGAATATTGAATACCAATCTTGATAAAAACAATCCAACATGAGATAACGATTGCCCTTGAAATTTATTGATTGTCATAGTATAAGAGATAATTAATGAAAATTGGGGTACGCTAGAACTTGAATGACAAAGTTCATGACATTCTTGGAATTAAGACTTTATTATTTACATTTACATCTGCAAGAACCCGTGCTTCCAATATACATTTTCCAAAGCTTTTTTTGAAAAAACATACGCTTACCTTTTGAATTATTTTTTTTGTACGTCCTCTCTTTTTTCTTTAGATTGCTTTTGTTCCTTCCAAATTGCCTACATATAAAAATGAAGAAATAATCACGAATCAACATCCAATTATCTTGAAAATTTACATTAAAAATCATGACAACAAAAAATAATAAAAAATTACTGATTAAGTAATAAGATAATATCCAAATTACAAAAGAGTGAAATGCAAATTTCAAATCAATTGCAGCACCAATTAGGGAAATAATGTGTATCTGTAAAAAGAAAAAATTTGCAATCTTGTAAGTTACTGTAAGAATTTTCATTAAAAAATTAAAAAAAATTAATCCAAAACCAATGCAATCCACATTATTTTACAAAAAAAAAAAAACTTCCGCCACAGAAACAAATGTGAATGGCAGAGTCATTGTGGTACAAATTTCGACTATGAAGTTCTCTATAAAAAAGATACAAACTGTTGTCCACGAAGTCAAAATCTCGGACAAGACCATCAACGAAAAAACTATCGCGTTTCGGCATTTCCTTAGGGAGGCGGAGGATAGGAAGAGGGGTGGACAAGACTATCAACCAAAAAAACTGTAAGTAACTGATGGTGCAGTTTATTTTAAGAGTGATGCTAAACAGTCGCATTGTGGCCACCTACAATTTACCTAAATAGAAAATAATTTAATTTATTAAATTTATTTTTAAAAATAAAAATAAGATTTAGTTATTTTATCGTATTCTCTCTACATTTTAGTTATTTTTTGGGGTTATTGCCCCTAAATACATGAACTATGACCAAATTCTAGATTATAACACCACCTTTAGATTTTGCCCCATAATACATCACCTTTCAATTTTTTCTAGAATCTCCCATGTCCAAAGTTTGGAATATTCAAAAATAACCCCATTATAAAATTCTTTGTACTTTGACCCCTAAAACTTTTGGTTTTTGACTAAAAGACAATTTATACCTAAAACATGTATAAGATTGGGCTTAAATGATATATCGGCTGGAAACTTTCCTCGTGCCCGATAGATTACTTTGTAATCTGGGTCTGGACTGTGAGACAATGCCACGTACTATTAAGCAAAAAACAGTTTAAAAGATCCTTGTTCAAAATGGTATCAGAGCGGGTTTTTATAGAGGAATTATATTATATTTAATTTATTTTATGATTTACCTATGTGGGAGGAGACTCCACTTTAAATTATGGATCCGGACGAGTGTCCGAGATGTGTACGATACAGGAATTCTCTCCAACATCTGGAGGAAGAAACCAGTCGTCTATTAGGCGACCTCAACTGGAACAATCGAGCCCTCGTTACCAACTTACGACGAGGAGGAGATATCGAGCTTATTCGCGATATTATTGCGAGTATTCAATTCTACCATGAGAACCTCATGAGATTCGCCGCAACCAGAACGGCGATAGAACGAACCAGAGACGAAGCCCATCAGTCACACGATTGATGGAACCAAAAGACAAGGTGGGAGTAGCTTATCCAAGCTACCACAAGATCGAACCAAATTATTCCGACAACGTTAACTTACGGGAGATTCAGAAGACGGTGGAGTATTTCGGCAACAAACTCTACCATTTATCGGCGGAGATAGCCCGGATATCAGTCCAGCAAGAGAAAATCATAATGCTCTTGCAGGACCTTAAAGAAAAGGTGGAGAAGATCGAGAAGAGGAAACCATGCTCCGGAAAAATTCGGAATACATGGTCCAAAGATCCGACATATCCACTCCCATTGACTGCAGTACCCAAGAAGCTGCAGCCAGAAGATATAATCCGACTCATGAAAGGGAAAAGTCATGAATAACCTTGATCGAGTGGGATTAGAAGATCTACAAGAGTTAGCAGAATCCTTTGCTAACCTCAATATGGTGGATCTAAAGATGAACGAAGACGGAGGAATCAAGACTGAAGAAACCTCCAGAAAAGGTGAGGCCCGTGCCCAAGCGGAAATATCCAGAAGGGATAGAAGAAGGCGCAGACCCAACCTACAGGATACTCCAGTAGGAAAAGTCTCTTTGGAACCAATCCACCCATATGGATTGATTCTAAATCTTGACGAAGCCAGATTCAGAGATTGGGAGTCACTAATCGATGAATGGGTGTCAGCATTGAAAGTGGTAATCGCAACACTAGATTACAACCAAGACAAATTCAGCAAAGTCTTCGAGGCAAGCTTGGCTGGAATGGCAAAACAATATTGGGATTGTTGGGATCCCGAAGACAAGAACGAATTGTTCTCCATGGATTCAGCAACCAAGATTCTTGAGAGTGCAACAAACAGGATAAAAGTTCATTTCCTTGGGGCTGGATTCTTCGAGGGAGCAAATGAGGAAAAAGTGGAAAAATATCGTCACGCACTTTACAATCTAAGATTGGTAGTGCTAGAGCCTAAAGCTCTTGATAAATTTCTACGCCTATATGCCATATATTGTCATATGGGAATGGTGGAAGAGAAGGTCTCTATGGACCTCTTTTTTACAAAATTTCCAAGTCCATGGAGGGAGATGCTCTTCAAGGAATACAAGTCACCAGGGGCATATCCGCTTGACAGTACTTCAAGAAGGATGTCCTATGTCCACAAGAAGCTATTGGAATGGTGCCAACAGGCAACAGATCAAAGAAACCTCAAAAAATTGAGGAAAATCAACAAGAATGCTCCTCTGATATGCGACAATCTCGACCTTCCAACAGAGATTGGAGAAGAATTACTCTATTCCGAGAGGAAGAAAAGAAAGAAGCATAGGTACCAACCCTATGAAAGAAAGTCCAGAAGAAGTTCTTGGAAGCCAAGAACTATGTGGACCAGACAGAAGGCGCGTTCCTACAAATCAGGCCAGCGGAGCGGACCATCAAGAAACCGATTCTCAAAACAAAAGAGAATCCCGACGAGAAAAACTTTCAGGCGTACTCAGGCCAAAACAAATGAAAGTTTTAAAGATTGTAACTGCTGGACGTGCGGTGCAAAGGGGCATATTTCCACCAATTGCCCAGACAACGAGATAAGAAGATTCGAATCCACACCGGATATCGAAGAGGCCATCTTCTACCAGGAATTGATACCCGTGTATCAGTTCAAAGATATATCCTCTGATGAGAGTATATACGAGCAGGAAGAAGTCTTTAGCTCTAAAGATTCGGAAATGACCGATGGATCAACCGGAGACGAGTCAGACTAAAGAAGAAAATGAGGTTTTTCACACCCAGACAGAGGATCAGAAAGGATTTACCAGCCATTTTCTGATTCCACAAGAAGAGGTGGTGAAGAAACTTGTGAAAAAACTCAAGAAGGAAACCGAGGAGGTACAAACATACCAAGGGTTTTCTAATGGGAGATTAAATCAAGTTTTACATAGCTTGATTCCATTCAAAAGGAAGCATCATGTCTATTTTGGCGTTACAAGTCAAGAAGTGGCGCTTCCAATTGAGATTACAAGCAATCAGGTGGAAATCCAGTTGGTTCCAGCCGAAGACATACGGCGGGATCTTAAAAGAATGAAGCCAGAAGTCGCAAATACGATGAAATGGATTCATATTGGAGCAATTCAGTTGGTGATTAAATCTTCCCTTCTCCCAGGGACAGACCAACCAATTGATGTTGCACTCTGCGACAAGAGAATCAGAGATGCCAGAGAATCAGTTCTTGGAGCCTTTTCAGGCAATCTCTATGCCAAAAAGATTATAACCGAGTTCTACCCACAAATCGCTTATAATCTACAAGATTCATCCTTCAGTCGAGCCCTGACACTTTATCAGGACTACAAAAAGAAGGAGTTCATGACGGAAGGAAATAGGCCATACTCACTAACTTATCAAGTCTCGTATGCCTTATCAAATTCCCACCACACGGAGTTATTTCTGGGAAAGGAATTTATCGAGATTCCAGAAATATTCAAAGAAGTAGCCAAAGCAGTCAAACCAAACCGAGTAGAGATTCTCAGACGAGAGAAATCGACATCGACGTTGGAGACAAGCAGGTGCTCAGTCATACCCAGAGTCTCAGACTGGGAGCACCAAGGCTATCATTCCAGGGAAATAGGCTGACCTCAGGGTCTATAACAAGAAGTTTCTCTCAGTCTTATGAGAGAAGGGCGATTCAGGAAACACTAGTCTCGGACATAAGGATCAAACTCAAATGTCCTGAAGGATGGAGACAGATTTCCACAAGATTTGATACAACTAACAAGGAGAACAAATTCCCTTGTAGTTCGTTGTATTACTTGGCGAATCCAGGAGACAACCGATACATCGGAACTCTAGTGGTTGGAGGTTTTGAAATCCAGACCGAAGGCCAAGCCGGACAAGAAGCGGACGTCCTGATCTTAGGACGAGATTTCCTTGACAAATATAAACCATGGTCATCGAAATCAGGAGGAATGGAGATCACAATTGGACGCCAAAGATTGATGATCCAATGACAAGTCCATTCTCGATATACATCTCTGTAGGGATGTTGTATGACAAGTTCAAAGCAGAATATTTTGCTGCTTACGTTGATTCGGGAGCAGGAATCTGTACAGCAAAACGAGGAGTCTTTCCAGCAGAAGTGGAAGAAGATCTACCTCGAATTGCAGGAAGGGATTTCTCCAAAAAGATTTTGCTTCTATCAAAAGGAGTAAAACAAACGGAAATATTGATCGGCGGAGCAGGACAGACACCTTGGTACAAGGTCAAGACTCCACCAATTTATTTCCATGATACCGGAGCAGACATATTATTTGGAAATAATTTTCTGCAAAGTTTTAAGCGGTACATACAAGACAATGAAGCCAGGAGGCTAGTGTTCACAACCAATTGTGATCACAAGATCATTGTGCAAAGGCTCAATGGAGCTTTTCATCGCTCAATGCCAATCAAATTCCGCAGCAAGCGTGGTGATGATGGCAGACTCCGGAGACCCCAAATGAAGGATCAAAGGAGATTCGGAGAAGTTTTGCTCAAATGCAGAACTGAGGGATTCCCAGATCTCTCCAAGGAAGAAATTCAAATCCTCAAAGTCTCTCTGATATCACACAAAGATATCAAGGAAGAAGAACAGGTGTCCATAGTCGACGTCAAAAGAAGAATCCAGAAGTGTTACCACGAGGATCCTTTGGCATGGTGGGACAAGAACCAGCTCAGAGCAACCTTGAAAGTTAAAACTGGAAATGAGCATGAGTTCGTTAGGTTTAGACCTATCCTGATGAACCCTCGAGATCAACAGGATATGATGAGTATAATCAAGGAACATCTTGATTTGAAATTGATCGAAGAAGGAAGATCACCCTACAGCAGTCCTGGATTTCTGGTAAGAAATCATGGGGAGATCAAGCGAGGAAAGCCAAGATTGGTCATTAATTATAAAGGGATTAATGACATTCTTGAGTTTGACGGATACTTCATCCCAAGTAGAGAACACCTCATCAACTGCATCAGAAGTGCAAGGGTATTCTCAAAGTTCGATTGCAAATCAGGATTCTACCAGATTCGCATGGAAGAAGGGAGTAAGAAGTATACAGCCTTCTCAACTCCACAAGGACATTATGTCTGGAATGTCATGCCAATGGGGCTAGCCAACGCGCCTCAGATATTCCAAAGAAAGATGGATAATCTCTTCATGGATTATTCTTCGTTTATGTTTGTTTATATTGATGATATTCTCATCGCATCAAAAAACATTCATGAACATGTCAGACATCTGGAGATCTTTGCGGATGTTTGCCAACAAGAAGGACTAGTGCTGTCTGAAAAGAAGGCAGTCATAGCCACCCAGAAGATGGAGTTTCTGGGAATCGAGATCGATGAATCTGGAATCATTTTACAAGATCATATTGTGGAAAAGGTCCAGAATTTCCCAGAGGATCTCAAAGAAAAGAAGCAGCTCCAAAGTTTTCTTGGAGTTGTTAACTTTGCAGGAATATTTATCAAAAATCTTGCAGAACACCGGAAAGTCTTCAGCTCGTTACTGAAGAAAGATGTTCCATTCATTTGGAAAGAGGAGCATCGGGTGGGTATGAAGAAGTTAAAAGAGATTTGTAAAAATCTCCCAAAACTTTCAATACCACAAGATGAGGATGACCTGGTCCTCTATACAGACGCGAGTGATTTCTGGTGGGCAGCGGTGCTCACAAAGATCACCCCCTATGGAGAAGAACCTTGCAGATATTGTAGCGGTCTCTTTTCCGACGACGAAGCTGTGCGATGGCACATCAACGAAAAGGAATTCTTTGCAGTGCGAAAGGCGTTTAAAAAATGGCCGCTTTTCTTACTTGCTAAGAAATTCGTTTTGAAAGTAGATAACACTAATGTTAAAGCTTTCTTAACAAAAAAGATAGAATCTAAACCTGAAAAGGCTAGATTGCTTAGATGGCAAGCATAATGCCAATATTATGATTATGATATTGTCATATTGAAATCTGATCAAAATGTTATTGCAGATTTCCTTACAAGAGATGGAGCTCCCTGAGGTGGAGGCCATCAAAGCAAAACAGGCGCAGCTCTTTGAAAGTTTAGAGTTGCTACAACAGGAATGGCAAAAGTGTGTTCTACACACCAAACAAGCAGAGAAGATACAAGCGGCTGACGAAGCTCAAGTATCTAACCAAATTGATGCATGCTTCATGAAGATGTTCAATCTTCAAGAAGTAATCAACAAGCCGCTCTTACGCGTTATTCGAGATAATCGGATTAAAGCAATGCTTTCCGTACAGGGCGGATTACCTGTAGCAGGGGATTCAAGTACCCCTAGCCCAAGTCCTAAGGTGATGGTTTCACAGCCGGACCCTCAAGGAGAAGATGTTGTTAAGGGGTCACACCCTGAATCAACATGTCAACCCTCCACCTCTGGGGTTAAAGAGGAAGAGATCAATCTTAGGCCCATGACAGGCCAAGTTAAGATTGATATTGATTTTATTGAAATTTCTCCTTCTTGGCAGATGTATCAAGACAGGTGGGAGAAACTTCTCACAAGAAAGGGCATTAATCCGGAAAATTGCCGGGTTGATGTTGCAAGAAAATATCCCAGAGTTTGGACGACTCCAGGAGCCAATCCAAACGACGTCAAGGAATGGTATGAATTCGGGGCGTTGGCCTCAGTTTATACTACCTCTCTAGCCTTCACCGAGATCAAGGGTCTACCCAAATGGATCCAAAAAACGGTGTTTGATGCATGGGAGAACAACGAGTCCCTCAAACGGGGAGATGTTCTGGAATTGTACTTTTTCAGTGCAGCGCCAGAGCCAGTTGGAAAAGGAATCCGTGAAGCTTTCCACGTCATCAAGCTTCGGAGACCTGACACGGGAGCCCTGAACCGGATCAAAGTTCCCGATTTCCAGGCCGCAATCGTCTCAACATTCAAGGAGGATCAAATCTCCACTAGACGAGCATGGGGTCTATGGGTCTGTCTCACAGAGATGGATAAAATGAAGTCCAGATTCAAGTTCTACCAAAGCTCAGATCTGGGAACGTTCCTGGTGAACACAATGACAGGAACTACGACCCCTTTTGCCGAAAAATCTTTCGAGAATAAACGGCAAATGTTGTGGGAAAACAAGATAGCGGGGAGCAAGGAGACTCGTCGAAAATTTTGCAACATGGCTCATCTGGGCCATTGGATTGAGAAAGTCTGCGATCAATGTTCAACGCAGAAGGAGCCGGAATTCGGCAAAGGATTCTTCCCAAAGCCTGACAGAAGGAGGTTCCGGTCTGATGAACATGATGAGCATCAGACTCCAAAGGGAAGAAACCCTCGGGCACCAAAAAAGTAAGGTGGCCGACAAAGCAAAGTGAATCATGTGATTCACAGCAAGGATCGCACCCACAAAGAAAGCGAAAATGGGTGGAATGACAGGAGGACCCCTCACCAAAAGTTCCAGGACAAAAGTGAGTGGAAGAAAAAAGCAGCCGGCCCCTACCAATATTATCACAAAACGATAAAGCAAGAGTCCAGCACCATGTGATGACATTAACAACTGGCGGCAATCATGGCCGACAAAAGAAGGTGGATATCACATTCAAGAGAGCTGGCCACGAAGAGAGAATCCGAGGCCAACAACCGAGTAATTATAGAGGGGATCAAACCTCTATATAAACCCAAGTGCTGGAGAGAAGAAGGCATCCGAAAATCACAACACATTTTCACAAGCACTTCCTCTCTCTAGAAAAATTATTCTTGTATTTCTTTTTAATTCTAGTTTTTAAAGCTTTTCGTTTTAGTTTTTGTTTCCTTTTATTTTATGTACACAAGTATTGGCTACTATGAGTAGCTAAACAAGTTGTCTCCTCCCTTGGGGAGAATTTTATGAAATAAATTAATTATTATATAATTCCTCTATAAACGCTTAGTTTTTGTCCAACTATTCCGGTTGAGTAAAAATTTATCTTTTATTTTTCCAACAAAGTATTGAGTCGACACTTAGTGAAGGAAAAAGGTTGCAACCATCTCTTGCGAGTGCGTGGTTGGAGCGTGCCAGGTGGGCAGACGAGCCGTAAAACGCAACGGACTGACTCCTGAAGAAGACCAGTCGATAAAGGTATAATGTTGGTTTAATTTTAAGTTATATTTTGAAGTGTTACGGAAGCATGTTGGGCCTGATTACTTGTTAAACTGTTTAGAAATCATAATTAGGGTATTTTGTCTTGGTTTTGTAATTTGATGGGGTTATTCTGCACTTTTGATTATTTTGTGGTAGTTTTAGAATTTTCAGAAAATAGTCATGGGAGAAACTAGAAGAATCATAAAGGTGATGTATTATGGAGCAAAAACTAAAGATGATGTTATATTCTAGAAAATTGGGAAAGTTAATGTATTTATTGGCCAATACCCCTTATTTTTTTGTAATTTTTTACTAACTTTTTATTTTTATTAAAAAATAAATTAAAAATAAAATTGTAAAAAAATAAGTACAATGTAGAAAATATTATAAAATAACTAAATCCTATTTTTATTAAAAAAAAAATAAATTAAACAATTCAAGATTTTTCTTATTATACTAGTTTGTGGGTGGCCACAATATGACTGCATAGATTTATTGTTATTTTAATATAGTAGATAGATTAATTAAAATTAGATTCCAGTTCTCATTTTCAATTCCTTCTTCCCTTCCAAAACTACGCAAATAAGGAGTATTTTTTTCTCTAAGCTTTTCTATATCTCATCTTTCTTTCCCCACAGTACAACCACCAAATTATGTCACCTTATTATAGTGGCGGATTCAGAATTTTCAAATTGGGGGTGTGAAAAATAATTACATTATTATAAATATAAAAAATATTTAATAATAATAATAACCATACCATAATATTGTTTAACTTTGAAGTTTATGGTTTATTTTTAAGTTGAGTTTATATTTTTCTTTGAAGTTATACTTTTAATTGGGGGTACATAAACTAAATCTAAAATGATTTACATATAAATATTATTACTATTATTTTTATTTTTATTTTTTGGGATGCAGCTACACCCCCATGTTCTTAACTGGATCTGCCACTGTCTTATCAACGATAGATTGTTGTTGTGCGTTTCAATTCATTCATCTTTTGCAGGACTATAAAGCAAAAATAGGATGATAAATTATTTATTATGTATTATTTAATTTAGGAACTATGGATTATACTACTCCCTCCGTCCCACTGTAAGTGAGACTCTTTCTATTTTGGGTGTCCCACCATAAGTGAGACTCTTTCCCTTTTTGGTAAAAGTTTTACTCTTTAAACACCTTTTCACTTTTTCACCTACACACAAAATACACTTTTCTTAATTTCCGTGCCCAAAAAAAAGGTCTCACTTACCTTGGGACGGAGGGAGTATAAAATAGTAAATTTATAATTTTATTTTAATTTTTGCCAAAGGAATGTGAATAAAACCACCGGTAACTTATAAGTAATAAATCCCCTGAGACAAACTTATTACGGTGTGTTTACTTTGATGGAAAGAAGAGAAAAAATATATTTTCACTCATTCTTTATCATTTTCTCATGTTTATTATTATGGAAAATTTTCTCCGGAGAGAGTGGAATATTTTATCGGGCAGCTAATTTTCACTCCTTTTCTTTCCAATGTTTGATAATATTATCTAGGGTAGGGGTGTGAAAATATTTTCCAACATTTTCTTATCTTTTCATCTATAGTAAAGATATGATAAAAAAAATGAAAAAAAAATATACTTCCCTCGTCCCATGAATCTTGACACGTTTGGTTTCGGCACGAGAATTAAGGAGTTGTAGATTAGTGTTTTAAGTGTGTAGTTAATAAAATTATTAATTAGTGTCCTATTTTACTCTAAAAAAAATTATTGTCCTATTTTTACAAGTCCAAAAGTTTTTGTCCTAATTTTCAAATCAATCTAAGTTAATATCCTAAAAAACCCTCGAACTCGATTCTCGAGGGCAGCTCATTGGTGGTCATCATGGTTTCGTTCCTAATGTTTTCTCAATTGAAGAAGGAGAAGCTTTGGTTGTCAAAAAAGGGGTGGAGCTATGCCGAGGGATATTATATATCATTGAAATGGACTGTCAATCCTTGTATTGGCGTCTTAGGAATCGAGCTGCTCATCCATCTTTCCTTGGAGATTTTCTTTCGGCAATTCACCATACCTGTGCTTCTTTTAGCTGCTGCGTGTTTAGCTAAATTAGCTTTGCTTGAGCATGTCTCTCCTTTTGTTGCTGAGGTGTTTCCTCATGTTCTTGTTTCTTACATTCCTGATTAATATATAAAAGCTTTTCCCTTCTCTCTCATAAAAAAAATTACCAAAACAAAGTCACAAGTAAGTGAAATCAGTTTTAGGGTTTTCTCATTTATTAGTTCTAAATTGTAGATTGTTGATCTTCGGAACGGATGGCTAAATTCTTGAGACATGAGAATCAAAGTCTATGGCGTTTAATTTACTACATAAAATATTAAAATATATTTTCTAATGTCTAAAATCATTTAATTAAGATATCGTGATATTAGTGGTTAGTGGTACATATTGCATCATATATATTTATTTGGATATGTATAATGGCCCTTCCATTAAAATGTGGCTTTTCACTTTAAAATTCATAGTGCGATTAGTATTAAATTTGGCCATTGAAAACGCCAATTATGAGGAAACAAGCACGAAAAAGTTTATTTATTTTCAATAAGAGTAGTTGGCGTGAGCACGTGGGAGAACTATTTTATTTAAATAAACATCACTACATACTTATAGATTTCCAAGTGTTTATTTATGTCAATATGGATTAAAGCGTGTGTTCAATAAAAGAAAAAACTTGCTGGGTTTCTAATACATGTGAATATATAAGTAGCACCGTTTGGTGTCTCTTTGGGGACATCATAATAATTTTTTAATATACTTAAATAGTACTACTAGAGTTAAGAGAACTCATTTATACGTAATTTAAATCAAACATATCGCTTTGCAAGCTAGGGATGGATTCTAGTAGAAATCATTTATATTTTATAGAAATTAGGAATCATCCTTGTCATGTCAACAGATCTCAAATGGATTTCTAGATTTATACGAGGAATAATATTTATTTTATGAAAAAAATGCACGATAATCATAAATTTACAAAGACGAATCATCCTGTTTTGACTCGATTATCGATTGTTGACTTCAGTGGCGGATCCAGAATTTTTAAATTGGGAGTACGAAAATATAATCTCATAAACATAAATATAAAAGATACTTTAATGTTAAAAACACTATATCTTAAAACATTGTTCAAAGATAGTAAGATGCACAAGAAAATTAAATAACTATATATCTAGTTTATCTTCCGACGAGTCTTTATTTCTTCAAAGCGTTTGACGACCTCATCATCGGAAACTTGTAGAAACATATCTTTCTCAATTAAAGTGTCCAAACAATCATTTAATACTTGATCCGCTATGCTATTTCGCAACTTATTCTTGACATAAGTCATTCCAGAAAACACTCTCTCCACACGTGTAGTGGCAACCAGAAGAATCAACACCAACCTAATTAGCAAAAACACTAGAGGATAAGTCATATGTCTCTTTGTTTCAACAAGCTTCATAGAAAGAGAACTAATATCCTCCAAATTTTTAAACTCACCATCTCTCCTCATATCTTCCATGAATATATCAAGTTGACATTCAACAGTTGACAAATCAATGCTTGAAAATTCAGAGGGATAAAAAGTTGCAAGTTTGAGTACCTTTTCCTTGTCATAAGAAGAGAAGCCATCTTTAGGATTTAATGAAGTCATGCATATGAGCAACTCCATATTGACCTCATCAAATCGGTTGTCAAGTTCTTGAAGTAGTAAATCAATTACCTCTATAAACACATCAACCCGAAAATGATGAAGATATGAAACTTGTTGAGCAAACCGCTTTGATCTTCCTTGAGGGATATAACAAGCCTCCATATTCGGAACAACAATCTCATTATTATTGCAAAATGAGATTACCTTATTCAAGTGAGTCTCCCATCCATTGTCTCTCATTTTCTGTAATGTCACTTTGGTCAAAGTGACAAGTCTCATAGCACTAACAATATCTTGATCTCTTCTTCGCAAAGCAAGACACAAATCATTAGTGTACCCAAATATAGTAGTCATTAGATGTGCCAAAAACACAAAATTAATTAAATGACTCTAGTGAGTACAAAATGCCTTGAGCTTTTACCTTATCATCCGAGTTAGAGCCATTCTTCCCAATCATCACAAGAACTTTAACAATTATAGAAAACAAGTTCATGACATTCAAAAGACTTTTGTAGTGAGAACTCCAACGAGTTTCTCCGGGCCACTTCAAACCAAGTTCTTGATTAATCTCGATCCTGTTTCAAGTTCACCAATTTCCAAGCTACTTTTTGTGCTTGAAATTCTCGAATCATTTCTCTTCTCTTACAAGAAACACCAATCACATTCAACAAGATTGCAAACGTATCAAAAAGCCAAACACACTCATTGTTCTTTTTGGCAATGGCTACAAGAGTTAGTTGAAGTTGATGAGCAAAGCAATGGACATAGTAAGCACTTGGAGTATCTCCCCTAATCAAAGTCTTGAGGCCATTTATCTCACCTTTCATGTTACTAGCTCCATCATATCCTTGCCCTCGAATCTTGGATGGACTCAATGAATGTTCAACAAGTAAGGACATAATTGCACTTCTAAGAGACAAAGCCGTAGTATCACCAACATGAACAAGTCCAAGAAATCGTTCCACCACCTTTCCCATTTTTCCTTCAACATAAAACAAACAAAGAGCTAGTTGTTCCTTTTGGGATACATCACTAGACTCATAGGCCAATATAGCAAAGTAGCCATCACCTAGCTCCTCCACAATTCGCTTGGTTGTTTCTTTAGCACAACAATTGATAATATCTTTTTGAATAATTGGAGATATCAATTGACAATTGCCAGGAGCATTTTAAAAAGTGACCTTTGAGATGACTTCATTATGTGTGTTCAACCATTTCAAAAGTTCAAGAAAATTTCCCCTATTAAGGGATTCTTCATTTTCTCTATGCCCACGAAATGCCATCCCTTGTCCTAATAGAAACGCAAACAAGAAATTGAAGCTTTCAAGCGAATTTCATACTCTCTTTGAATCACATCAGTGTCATTTTCAAAAGAAATAAGAATTGATTTTTTCTTCCCATCTCTTAAGTTTGCATATTTCTCATAAGCAAGATTGTGAGCACTTTTAACAACACCAACATGTTTCAGAAATCTTTCCGGTTTATTCCATGACTTAAATCCTCTATTAACAAATGCATCT
Organism: Salvia miltiorrhiza; assembly: GCF_028751815.1. Lineage (NCBI taxonomy): Eukaryota > Viridiplantae > Streptophyta > Magnoliopsida > Lamiales > Lamiaceae > Salvia > Salvia miltiorrhiza. The sequence continues at coordinate 43,390,797 of NC_080388.1, read as the reverse complement.
CCCCCAGCATTAAGCCCAACTTCATTCTTGAACAAATAGCAAACAAAACAAAATGCAGCATCTTTCTCAATACTATATTCAAGCCAATCCCATTTTTCAAACCAAGAAGCACTAAATCGACGCAAACCTCTAAGGTCTTTGCGAGGAAAATCATGAGTTTTTGGTTGACAAGGTTTTTCAGAATATATGCTCTCCTAACCACATCTCGTTCATTTGGAGGATAATCCATTATACTAATTCTTTTTCCCGGGTCATGAGGAAGAAGCTCAACATCATAAATCAATTCTTTATCCTCTAATGGCAAACAAGTACTACTTGAACCACCCAAATTTATAACATTTTCTTGAGCTTGAGGTAACTTATCTGTTGGAGAAGAAGACTCACTCTCTTGAGATTTCATTTTCTTGAACATAAATTGCCGAAGATCGGGTTGTTTTGTCATTCCTTTTGATTTTTTTGATTTAGGAGTTTCACTTGCCATTCCTACATGCAATACACAAATGTAAGAGTTCTATAAAAAATTAAAGTCTAAAGTTATTCACAAACATAAACAAGTTTGCGTATCAAATAAGTAGAAATATAATTTATAAATAAATTGGTTATTTTATGAAATAGATTATGTGCATTATCTAATATCTCTAATTTAAACAAAAAAATATATAATAATACTTTAGAATTGAATGAATGAATCGAATTGTAAACGAAAAATTAAAGAACGCGATAAATTTAAAATCAATAAAATATTTTTCTTACCTCCAAAATTCTCCAAAACTCCTAATATTTCTTTTAGAACAGTTTGTTGTGTAGTCAATAATGCGTGGAATATGCCAATATTTCGTCGCTATCTGATTTTAACTCTTTTTTATTCTTTTGGAATCGTGTTTCTGACTTTGTGGCTTTCAAAAAAAAATTGAAAAAAATTGTATTTGTGTGAATGTGTTTCACACATACAGCCGTCGCTTCTTCTAATTTTTTTTAATGTGTAGCTCTCAATTTCTCAAAATTTGTACACACTAACACACAGCCGCCCTTTTTGACTTTTCAATGGGCCCAAGCCCATTAATATTTACATGAAACAAAACACAAATCGATTGGGTTGTTTGGGGGACAAAAATACGTAAAACAATTCTAAACACATAATACTATCAGTAAAAAAAATAAAAATTTTGGGGTACAGCTATACCCTCATCGCCCCTTATAAATCAGTCATTGGTTGGCTTATTGTAGGGGTGATAACGTATTCGATTTTTTAATTATAATTATAATATAATCGAAATTTTGATTAACTTGTTAATTGATAATCAAAATTTATAAGTTCGATTTGATTATCAATTTTAGCTTTGGATGGAATCCGAGTTCTCGGTTTAACCAATAATCGATCGGTTAAAACCGATTGATTGCTAATTAAATAAAAAAACCAGTTAATCAATTATATTTTATTTTAAAATTAAAACACACCTATATTTAATATTTTAAAACATACCTATATTATTACTAATTTCCCTATTCCTATTCAGTAGTAATTCCTATTCAATTCGGTGAATTTCAGAGAATGAGTGCGTGCTGCGTGCCCTAACCATTTCAGTGAATTCGAGTGCTATATCTTGGTGCTCGTTGATCGAATGCAAACAAGGCAAAGATTATAAGTATTGGTTAAAGAATCATCAAAGATTTAGCAAGTGGAAGTCCGAAAAGATGGTTGTTTTTTTAGTCAAAATCGGTTAACCAATTCGATTAACCGAACTGTTAATCGATTTTGATTGCAGTTATTGAATTCAACAGGGGCGGTTCTGGGCCCTGCGCGGGGTGGTCGACCGCACAGGGCCCCGGAAAAATAGGGGCCCCAAAAATATATATATATCTATATATTGTATATATATTTATTAAAACCCCTCAAAATTGATATATTTGCAAACATAGTGCAATGGATAAGTGTGCTCCGCCTCAGTTTTTTTCCACAGGATTCGATTCCTCCTAGCAACAGATGCTGCTAAATTTTTTGTTAAAATTCCAGCGCCTTTTCATAAAATTCCAGCGCCTTTTTTATCTAGGCTTAGAGCCCATATTCCGGCTGCCAACTCAGATTTAATTTGGCCGGAAAATTTCTCCGGACGAACATTGCAACAAATTGAAAGCTCGTTAATTTTTTTGCAACAATTAAAAAGATTGTCAAAAAATCAAAATTTGATTAAAGTGGGGTATTTCCATGCAATTTGCCCTAAAATCTATATCTATGATTCTATAATATACTGTATTAAAATTAATGCAGAGGCCCAGCGATTATTTTATAATATCTATGTAATCTATAATATACTGTATTATATTGTATTTGAGAATTAATATATTTGACTCTTTTTTATTCTTATTTTTATGTATATATTTGATTTAAATTGTGAAAAGATATATTTATTTAAAGATTACTTTTTTTTATTGTGGATTCTTCTTTATTTTTATTTTTTTATTTTTTCAATATTTAGCTTAAATATATTCAGCTATTTTTTTACTATAGTTACAAATATGATAATTGAATTGGTACCGGTTTTATATAAATATAAAAATATAAAAACATTTCTTGTACATTTGCGGAGGTTTATATGTAAGCAACAGAAATAGCTCTGATTCGGCCCAAATGACATAGTTTATATTTATTAAGTAATTTAACAAAAACATATAGTATTATATAGTTAAATATTTTTATGATATAATTTTCTCAACTATAAATAAAGGGCCCAAATTTAAGAATTCGCACGGGGCCCACATATTCTTAGCCCCGCCCCCGGAATTCAAACAATTTTGGTTACGATTAACTGAAATTTCGATTGGATTAACTCGTAATCGAACAGTTTACCATAGTTGTTATCGGTGTGATGCGTCCATTTTCAACACCATAAAATATGTTTCAGGATATTTTTGTGACAATGTTTATGCATTAAATACCAAAATATTACATTTTGAACTTTGAGACATTTTTGAGAAAATATTTAAACTAACGTATATAATATCATACTAGTAGTACATGTACCTATGCGACGCACGGCGAGCATCGGAATAAACAATATGTTAAATAAATATAAGTATGAAACAAAAACGATATGTTAAATAAATATAAATATTAAACATAATTAAAATATAAGCAAATGGAATTATTTAATAATAATAATAATAATAATAATAATAATAATAATAATAATCCACATCAATAACCGAAAAAAGAACCTAAATCTGAAAATACTTAAATTTTCAATTTTGTATAAAGTGTAATGACAATTATAATATTAATAAATATTTTATATATAATTAAGATTATATAAAGTAGAAAAATAGATGTGTGTTGGTTTAATAATAAAGTGGTTAATGACCGACACTAAATATCTCAAACTCAAGTTCAGTCATGTAATCTATAAAAATTACTTTTTTAAATTTTAATTTTTAAGTAAAATTAATAGTATAATAATTGAAATAAATTATTAGAACAATCCAAACACATAACAAAATACATGAAAACAATCAAGTACTCTATGATTCTTACATCTCTACTAAATAATTATAAATGCTATAAAACGGGAGGAAAACTATTAATATTAAAGTGGAAAAAATAAACAAAATTTATAAAAAAAATAGTACAGATACTTTAATAATTAAAATTACATAATTATATTTCCATAATAATCATACACACACAAAAAAAGTTATGCGCAAATAAAGAATCAAAAAGCAAAATGAAATGAAGCAAAAAAAAAAAAAGAATAAACAAATTATTTAAAAAAGTAAAATAAAGTCAAACAAAAATAGATAATTGAAGAAAATTAAATAAAATAAGAAATGAGAGAGAAAAATTTTTGTTTAAAACTTTTAACTTGTGATAACTTTATTATCTTATATCGATTTTTTATATATTATATATCAAATTAAAGTTTTTAAATTATCTTTAAATTGATATGCATATTGAATATTTTTAATTAGTCAAATTGTACAATTTTTATGAAGAAAGAAAGAAAAATAAATGAAAAGATATAAGGAGTGAAAAAAACAAATTGGAAGGAAACCGTGAATTAGTGGAAATGTGGGAAAACTGAGTTGCATAAGCGGAAGTAATAACTAAATAATGACTTAATCTTTAATACTCCGGAAGTAATAATCTGAGTCGCATAACCGTGAATTAGCGGAAATATCGGAGTAGTTGATATTTTTAAATTATGGCGATAATTTTTTACCGTTAAAAACTGCATTTTCATATATATATATATATATATATATATAGATTTTATTAATAGTTTCACAGTTTGGCTCGGTGGTCTAAGGTGCTAAATTTAGGCTCTTCCCGCATCCTCAAAAAATTGTACATTTGCTCACTCTACATCCTCTTGTCCCAATATTTAAGATGTTTAAATATAGTTACAAAGGGATTAGATAAAAAAAAAAGTATTTTAAAATATAAATTAAGAATCATTTCAATCCTTAAATCGCAAAAGTTTACTGATGATTCATTACATTTGTAGAATGAATTTATGGTTTTAGATTTGAATTCATCATGTTGCAAAAAGAATTCATTATATTTTTGTAGGTCGTAATTCCTATTTTAGAATGAATCTATAGTCTAACCCATCCTAATTAGAAAAATGACCTAAAGCATTCTTTAATACTCATTCCATCCACTAAATGAGTATCAATATTTTCTTTTTAATCCATCTATCAAATGAGTTAATCATTTCCTTTTTTTGGCAAGTGTGCTTCACACAATCTACTCATAATAAAAGTGAAATTATTATTTCACTCGCACACACTTAATTAATTTCTTAAAACTCGCATCATCTCTAAATGAATGCTCATTTGGTAGACTGAGAAACTACAAAAGAATAGATCTATTATAATTCTTTCTTTTTATACCAAGCCTTATACTTAGTTTGCTTCGACTACTTGTCATAATCGACATGACAAATCAATTTTTTTGGGACTAGAAAATATGCCTAAATGTTGGGTACCAAAAATTTATATTTCAAAAGTTGGAACATGTTTAGATATAACTTAAAAGTTGGGTCGATAAATATTTTCCTTTTTCTATTATATGTTCATGCAATAGTTAAAGTTGTTTGGTTATTTTTTTTTTTTTTTTGAGGGAGTAGCTAAAAGGTTAATTGCCAAATAATGCAAAAACTTTCACCTAAATTTGTAATTTCCTCAAGACTTTTGAATCACTACAATTTAAAACCTCACCTTTGCACATTAAGAGTTTTTCCTCTGGAACCCTTCCCCTGGCGGCTAGGGCTTTTCGAGAGTGCAGCGTTTCTTTTCTTTGGGAAAAAGAGTCTTCCCCTTGATCGAGGGTGCAGTGTGTTTGTTTTTCCTGGGCTGTGTTTGAGCAATGATGGATCCTGACGAAATTGTGCGAAGAGTAGCGGCGCTGAAATTGGCTTCTGAGACCCATTCAAGACCCGTTACTCTATCAGAGAGGGAGAAAGCTTCGGGCACGAACCAAGCAACTAAGATGTTGATCGGTAAGATTTTTGCTGACCGGCAGCATCCTCGTGATGTCCTGCGCGATAAACTTCCGGATATACTCCAAATCAGGGGACACTTTGACTTTGAACTGATTGGGTTTAACATTTTCGCCCTATATCTCGATCTGGATGCAGATATAGAGCGGATCCTCATAGAGGGGCCATGACACTTTTTTAATGACTTGATCCTCTTTCGTAAGCCAGATTCTATGCAATCCGCGGCCACGATCGTTTTTAATACCATCACGATGTGGATCCAATTGCATAACTTACCGATTGCGTGTATGAATAAGGATATTGTTAAGAGAATTGGGGAACGGGTTGGAATGGTGGAGACAGTTGAGGCTGGTGAAGGAGAAAGATGTTTGGGGAAATTTGCTAGAGTCCGGATCTCACGACCTCTTGCGGAACCTCTGATCCAAGGGGTTCCTATCGAAGCAGAGGGTGACAAGGAGCCACCGATGGTACTAATCTTATACGAGAAGCTCCCTGACCTGTTCTGCTTCGCTTGTGGCAGAATAGGGCATCATCTAAAATGATGTGAGGCTCCAGCCGCCCAGAAGGCGAACCTTTCATACGGACTTTGGCTGCGAACAGGCAAGAGCATTGAATATAGACGACCAGGGGGCCCCATGGAGAACCATTTTTTGCCACGTGCTAATCCCAATGGCCCCAGACCACCCCCAGGGAGAAGCCAAGTAATGAGATTCTCGAAATTACTAAAGAGAGGAATAAGGGGGACCATGTTGGGGACCACATGACTATTGATTCGATGACCAATGGGGCGAACACCAACATGACTCTAGTTGTTACTTCTACAAACTCGCCCCCTTTTGCCGAGGGAACAAGGGGGAATGGAATTGTGGTTGTCACTACTGAGAATAATGAGGGGAAGGGTGCGAATGAGGGTGCAGGGGAGGATGAGGAGATGGGGCAGGAGCTGGTGACAAGAGAGGAAGGGGTGGGGAAGGAGATGAAGGGTATGACTATTGAGGGAAGTGTTATTGATTCAAAAGGTGGGTTGCCCCCAATCACTATTAGGGGTGTAAGTGAGTCGAGCTAGCTCGCGAGCTATTCGGGATCGACTCGAAAATTACTCGAAATTGACTCGGTATAAGTCGAGTCGAGCTCGAGCTCGAGCTACTCGACTAGGTATCGAGCCCGAGTTCGAGTTTCATCATACTCGACTCGTTAGGCTCGCGAGCCTAATCAAGCTTTCAAACAAATTACGATTTTATCCCTATATTATAGCTTAATTACTAATATAGCTCATAATATATACAATTTGTTGAAGCATGTATGAGACGAGCTTAAACGAGCTCGAGCTCACCGAGCCTAAACGAGCTCGAGTTCGATTAAGATTCAATAATCGAGCCGGACCGAGTTGAGCTCGAGCTCATCGAATATGCAATCGAGTCGAGCTCGAGCTCAAAAATCTCAAACTCGAGCGAGTCGAGCTCGAGCTCGAGCTTGATACATATAGACCGAGCTTGAGCTCGAGTATGTCAATACTCAACTCGACTCGGCTCATTTACACCCCTAATCACTATCAATATAACCTCGCCGAAAAAGAAGAATTCAACCCCTAAGATCAAGGGATGAAAAAGGAGAGCTCGAGATACTCGCAGTGATAATGAAGGGAATGGGGACCCGATTGACATGGGCCCTATGCCTGGACAGAAACGGATGATGGAGGAATCAGTGGTTCTTGATGGCCAAATACATATGAAAAAAACCATGCGCACTACTAAAGAAGAGACCCACTCACACCTATCAATGGCGGCGGCTGCTGAGCAGCCCCGCCGAGTGCAATGATAGGCCTTTGTTGGAATGCACGGGGGCTGGGAAATACCCGTGCGTTCCATGAATTTCGAAGCCTGCTCACGGGCTCTTCCCCGGACCTTGTCTTTGTGTGCGAGACAAGGCTCGTTACAAACAAGTGCGCGAGATGGAGAAGCATTTTGGGATATGATGGAGTTTTTGTGGTGGATGCCATTGGAAAGAGTGGTGGCCTTGCTCTTTTGTGGAGAGATCCATGTGAAGCTAGAAACATGTCCTATTCTAAAGGACATATCGACTGCATTGTTACTAAAGCTGACAAACGTTTTCGCTTTACGGGGTTCTATGGTCACCCGGAGATCGACAAGCGAAAATTCTCGTGAGAATTACTTAGGAGACTGAGCGATATTGTGTATGAAGAAGGGCTGCCATGGATTGTTGGTGGAGACTTCAACGAGATTCTTAACGTGGCTGAGAAGAAGGAGGGCAGGTTACGGCCAGCTGGACAGATGGAAGCATTTGGAAATGCTCTCATGTACAACCGGCTATTTGATATGAAGGTAGAAAATGGTGATTTTACTTGGTTTAGTAATAAGAATGGTGCCCCGATTTTTTAGCGCCTTGACCGGTTCGTGGGAAATCAAGCATGGCAACTGACTTATCCTAGTTCTGAACTCATTACTTTTGACTTCCACAGCTCTGACCATAGGCCGATTGTGTTTAAAATTCAAGAAGAACAACAGCCTCCTCCGAGTTTCGGGAAAGAGAGATTTCATTTTGAAGATAAATGGTTCATGGACAAGAGTTTTGTCCTCGACTTTCTCTGTAAGTGAGCAGCGTTAAGGCATGTCACGGGCCTACCTGCTAAGATTGCTTCTTGTGAAGGTTTCTTCAAGAAATGGGCTAACAAGAAGTTTGATCGAGCAGGGAAGGAAGTCGCTAGACTTCGGAAGGAGAGAAACATGCTTATGAGTGGTGTTGGGAGTAAATCCTCTCATGCGGCGATTGTTGAGATCACTAAGAGGATTGAGAGAGCTGTCGAGGCTGATGCCTGTCACTGGAAGCAGCGTGCTCGAGTCAACTGGTTGGCTAACGGCGACCGAAACACTGATGCCTTCCACGCCCAAGCATCGAAGAGAAGAAAGAGAGACACTATTAAATCCCTTCGTGCTAAAGATGGACAGCTGAAAGAAAAGGAAAGGGAGAAGGCGCAAATTATTGATGAATATTTCAGGGAACTTTTTGAATCGGGCAGGCCTTCCCGAGTGGATATTGAGAAAACGGTGGGGTTGATTGGGGAAGGGTGAGCAGCGATGATGCTAACAGCCTGTTGCAGGCCTACACGGCGGAGGAAGTGAGGCGTGCTATCTTCGATATGCACCCAACCAAGGCCCCGGGTCCCGATGGGTTTAATGCTCGCTTCTACCAACGGTTTTGGCCGGCAGTGGGTGAGTTTATCACAAGCGAAGTGCTGAATGTCTTTAACAAAGTTGTTGCTTTTGATGAGTGGAACCGCACCATTACCACTCTAATTCCAAAGGTCGATAAGCCGGTGTGTGTTAGTGATTTTCGCCCTATTAGTAAGTGTAATACCACATACAAGATCGTCTCCAAGGTCATTGTGAATCGGCTACGCCTTATTTTGGATAGAGTTATTGACCAAGCCCAAAGTGCTTTCATCAAAGGGAGATCAATCACGGATAATGTCCTCATCAGCTTCGAGTGCCAACATTGGCTGAGATCTAGGAAGAAGGGAGAGAAAGGCTTTGCTGCTCTAAAACTTTATATGCGAAAGGCCTACGACAGGGTTGAATGGAGCTACCTTGAGGCTTTCATGAAGAGGATGGGGTTTCCTGAGGCCTTCTCCAAGCTGATAATGAGATGTGTGAACTCGGTCTCGTATTTTTTTCTGCTGAATCGATGCGTTTTTGGTGATATTAAGCCGGGCCGAGGATTACGGCAGGGCGACCCTCTCTCCCCCTTTTTGTTTGTGTTGTGTGCACAAGTGTTTTCCTCTCTATTCCACCACTATGAGAATGAATCGCTCATCCATGGAGTTCCCATTATTCCACAACAGCTCAACATTACCCACTTATTTTTTGCTGACGACAACTTGATTTTCTTTCAAGCAACGGTGTGACAACCCGCTCTTTTAAGCAGTATGCATGTCTAATTACCTTCGCGTGTTTAAGACCGCGATGAGAATCTTTGAGTCGATGAACTATTAGTACTCAGTTATAACCAACTTAGCAAAGTTGTGTTATTTATCAAGATGGAGTTTATTTCATGATGTTACTAAGTCGTGAATTATTTCCGACTTTGAAGCTAATTAAATCTACGAATTTAATTTGAGTATTAGGATGACGAACGAATTAAATCTACGGATTTAATTTAGCAAGTATCGATTTTATCAGAAACGCGAAACCAGTATTTCTAATACCGAGAGAGAGCAACACTGAAGGATTTTACTTATATCTTCTTAGATCACACCACCGCCCACGCCACCCTATCTGCTAACACCACACGTATGGAAAAGAAGGAAAAGGTGGATAAAGCTGCAGCAGCAACAGCCATTGGCTGGGCAGCCGAAGGGACTCCCACGCAAAGCTGCAGCAGCAACGGCCATTGGCTGGGCAGCCAAAGAAACTCCCACGCAAAGCTGCAGCAGCAGCAGCTCTCTTTCCATTGGCCGGGCAGCTGAAAAGCCGCACGCCAAGACTGCAGCAGCAGCTCCTTCCATTGGCAGGGAAATCGAAAGGCCTCACGCTATCTCTCCTGTTGCACCCTATCTCAGCCTATGCTCTCCCTTCGGCACTCAAGTGCGCACAGCCGAGCTCTTCCTATAAATTCACTCTTCAATCCTTGAGCCACCCCTTCTCCATTTCAAAACACTTAGAAATTTCAGCAGCCATTTCATTTCCAGTTTGCACCTCGACGCTCGAAGAAGCGAGGAACCATCGTTCTTTACCCGACCAAAGCACGCTATATCAAGGTAATCTTCGACCCTTGTTGCTACTCCAATCAGCATGCATCACACTCACAGAGATCATGTGTTATGGGCTGTAAACGAATGAACAAAAAGCATGTTAAGTCACAATTTAGTGGAACCTACGACTTGAACCTTGATGAACGATGAGAACTTTAGCTTTAAAACGTAGGCGAACATAGATAATCACAGCATGCTCACATAGGTAGAGATTAAGGTCTGTACGAGTGAGAATCGAGATGAGATAAGGACGGAGATGTCTGGTTTTGAAAACTGGAGTCCCCGTCGCTCTTCCCAGTCCAGCGAGGACAAGTCCAGAGGGGACGAGTCCAGAGGGGACAAGTCCAGAGGGGACGAGTCCAGCGAGGACAAGTCCAGAGGGGACGAGTCCAGTGAGGACAAGTCCAGAGGGGACAAGTCCAGAGGGGACAAGTCCAGCGGGGACGAGTCCAGCGAGGACAAGTCCAGAGGGGACGAGTCCAGCGAGGACAAGTCCAGCGGGGACGAGGCCAGCAGAACAGAGGAATGGCCAGACCAAGGGAGTCGAGGCGCCAGAGGAGACGAGGCGCCAGAGGAATCACCTCGCCAGAGGAATCGCTTCGCCAGAGGAATCGCGTCGCCAGAGGAATCGCATCGCCAGAGGAATCACCTCGCCAGAGGAATCACCTCGCCAGAGGAATGGCCAGAGGAATCACCTCGCCAGAGGAATGGCCAGATGAATCACCTCGCCAGAGGAATCACCTCGCCAAAGGAATGGCCAGAGGAATCATTCCTCGCCAGAGGAATCACTTCGCCACAAAGCTAACTCAGCCAGAGCTGACCTCCAGAGCAGAAAGCGAAGCAGAGAGAGAGAGAGAGAGAGAAGAGAACCCCTATGAGAACGAATCAATGTAGCTAATTACTTGACTTCATGGGATGGAACCTAGTTGGGTTAACTGGTTAATAAAAAGGAATATGAGTCATGCATATTCATTATACGCATTCTCATTTATTTGAGAATTTTCATCGAGCTAAGGTTTGACCTTATGTTCTCGCATTAGGTTAAGCGCAAGAGTAAGAGCTAGTCAAGGAGTTATTGAACTGAAGCAAAGCTTTGCTATCAGGTGGGCATTACTTTCATATATATCAAATTAGTTTAAATATTACGTTCAAGCAAGTTATTTCATGACAAAATCTTTGAATGAAAGTTATTTCAAGTATTGTCTTGCCATAAAATGTTTCAGTTTTAGTATGATATCTATCTGCTTTGGCTTTGCCAATGATGTAATCGAATTCGGGTCTTGAGCAGTTGATAGCTATCCTGCCTTGACTAGTGTACACGAGGGACCGTGAGTCATCTAGCGGGTTGGCCGGTCCGGTGTCCGTTGAGAGGTGGCCACCTCTCCGGCACGAAGTTCCAGATATGATAAGTTAAAAGAGAACTTAGTCTGATCAGACGAACTTTAAGAATCACAAATGAACTTAGTAAGCTTGGGCCTTTTTAGCGAAAAACTCCCTTGCTGTACTGTTTATGATGGCATGACAATTTACAGTTTCATGAAGCATGTTTATATTTTATACTTAGGCATACGTGCCCACTGAGTACTCTCGTACTCAGCCCTGCATATATTTCTAAATGTGCAGGTTGAGCAGTGGCTGATGAAGATGAAGTGACGAGTGGAGCTTTTGTCATAAAGTTTATTAAACGAACTCTTGGATACATGTCTCCATACATGTAGTTCAGATTTTGTTAATCCGCTGCGTACTCTCGAGTATTATGTTCTTTAAGTCAAGTCGGATTCATCCGAGTGTACAAGTTATTCGAGTCCTTATGATTAAACAACAATTATTTATAAATTTTCCCTTTGTTAACAATGAATTGAGCCCGATCCTCCATTAATTATTCGCCCCCCCTTTCTATCCCCGCTTCTAGTCTCCCTCCCTTCGTCACGGTTTCCCCGGCTTAGTTATCCTTAATTAGGACCGGTCGTGACAAACGGGACGCGAAGCTTATACCATTAAGGAGATAATTGCAGGTTATGAGAGAGCTTTTGGACAACTGGTAAACTTTGACAAATCCAATATCTCTTTTAGCCCTAACACGCCTGACCGAGTTACGCATGAGGTTCAGGGGATTCTCAGTGTCCAGATTGGACAAGCTTTGCAGAAATACCTGGGCCTTCCGGCGTTCTCCATCCGCCAAAAACGCCTTCAATTTGGTTACCTGCTGGAGAAAATTCAAAAAAAAACTTCTCTATTGGAACCAACGTGACTTCTCAGGTGGCGGAAAAGAGGTCCTTATTAAAGCTGTGATTCAGTCGATACCTATTTTTGCTATGTAGTGCTTCCGTCTTCCGGACTCTATTTGTGATGACATTCAACGCGTTTGTGCCAATTTTTGGTGGGGCGACAAAGATGACAAACGGAGGCTGCACTGGCGAATATGAGAGGCTATGTGTCAGCCAAATGAGGATGGAGGAATGGGCTTTAGGAACCTCAAGGATTTCAATAAAGCTCTTGTGGCAAAACAGGTTTGGAGGATGTTGCAAAACCCGGGCTCGCTTGTGGCTAGGGTCTTTTGATCACTAATTTCTTAGCAACAAATATCGCAACTAACACGATGCAATTGTAGCAAATAATCAGTAACCGAGTATCGTATCCACAGGGACTATTATAGTGAATCACTCTAAGTAATCCTAATTAAACTCTAGTAATATTCAGGCAAACGAAAGAAGGAAGGTTTAATTAACTTAAACTAAAACGCAAATAACAATAATTAAAAGATCGTAGGAAAAATCAAATATAAAAGACAACTGATCCTAGGGTAGTAAATTTATTAACTAAATCTATGCAATAAATCTATTAATCCTATGTACCAATTTAATCCAGTTATGATGAGAGATCACTTAATTAATCAATTACTCTCGCTAGAGCAGCAACGATCGTAGATTAGTAAATTATCTATCTCCGTTAGGTCTCAAGAAAATCTACTAATTCCCAATAGCTCCTAAGAATAACTCCCTATAATCCACCTATCTCCGCTAGGTCTCAAGGTTAAAATCATATCATACATTCCTGAATCCGCTAAACAGTTATCTCCGCTAGGTCTCAAACCGAATAGCTAAACATGCAAACTATTGGCCAAATAATTCACAAGAATTTAAGCACCAGGAATTATGAATCATAAACTGGAAGGCACAAAGGTATTAACAAATAAATCACATAAATTCAATCAACTATTTACAAACCCTAGAATCAGCTAAAGGAAACTAGCCAGACATAGTAAAATAAAACATAAACATAATTAAAAAGAACGCAATTGTAAAAACTGAATTATATAAAAACCGAATAAAAACGATTTTAGCGACTTGAATCTTCAATCTTGATCCAAGCCTTGAAAACTGAAAAGCAATAAAATTCTAAAGCTATAAAACTGAAAATATGAATGCTAGGGTTCGGGGCTTGGGGGCTGCTTGAATAGGTCAAAAGAAGACCTATTTATAGATTTCAGATTTCCTTCGGATCACTATGGAAGTTGTCATGCAAAGTAGAATTCTAATGGCAATAGAATCGTGTAAAATATGGCAACTCTCCAGCTGGATGCGCGCTCCGGAAAATACTCCTACTCTTGCCGAATTCGCAACTCTCGCCAGAGGAACGGGTGTCGTCAGGGAAACGGGTCGCGCCAGAGGAATGAGTCGCCAGCGGAATGGGGATCTCTCTGCTATTGCCAGAGGAACGGTGATTTGGTCTGGCTTCGATTCCGCTGTAATGGCTTCTCTCCCCTCTGCTCTGGTCTTGACTCCTTTGGTGATGACTTCGCTACACTGGCTTCTTGATTTCGCTGACTCCAGAGAAATGGTGATTTCGCTGACTCCAGAGAAATGGTGATTTCTCTGGCGATTGATTCTGATGCACTGGAGACTTGATGTCGCTGCTCTGGTCTTTGATTTCTCTGACTCCAGAGGAATGATGATTTCTCTGCTCTGGAGACCAGAACACCTAGAAAACGCCAAATTCATCCAAAATTCTCCAAAACTGCATTCTTCCATCTCGAAAGCCTAAATCTCCTGCAAAGCATAAAATACACCATAAACGCACCAATTTGCAGAAGATTATCTTAAAACATGCACATACAAACCCTTAAAAATAGAGTAAATTAAGCATAAATCATCTTTCAAGCTAAATATTTCAAACATGGAGATATTTTAACTGCGCCGATGAACTCCAATGCCTCATATGTATGGAGGTCGCTTGCATGGAGTAGAGAGGTGATCAAGAAGGGCATGATTTGGAGAGTTGGTAACGGGAAGCGAATTAAGGTCTTCCAAGACCCGTGGGTGAACACACTGAACTCCGAAAAACTCACTGGAAGAGAGGAGCAGGAACTCGAAAACCTAACGCTGGACACTTGCATGCTTCAAAGTGGTAAATGGGACGTCCCGAAACTGACAGATTTACTTTGGCCCTTTGAACTTGAGGCTGTGCAGCGCACTCCCATTGGTGAGCACGGATCAGTTGATCGGATCTCTTGGAAGTTCGAGCCTAAAGGTAACTTTTCGGTGAAGACGGCGTATCTTGCCGAATGGGGATACTATGAGCAACATGATAGCCGAAGCTCGGTGGATACGAAAATGTGGAATAAGCTTGTGTGGAATTTGTCTATCCCACCGAAGGTCCGAATTTTTCTTTGGAGAGCACTCTCTAATCTTCTCCCTACAAATACCAACCTTAGGGTTCATCATGTGCCTACGGATGGGATTTGCAGCTTTTGCCATGATCGATGGGGGACAACCGAGCACTCACTTATTTTCTGTCCGCTGCTACGTGACCCATGGAAGAGCTCAAGATTCTAGACTTTCTTAGCTAACGCGCATTACTTGAGGCTTTGGAACATTGCTTTGATGATTTATCATGAGAGTGACAAAGAGGATTATGAGATTTGGGCACTGATGCTCTGGAAATCATGGTCTTCCTTCTGCGATCGTGTGCATGGTGATGATACAAGTAAAGCTCTAACACATGAACCTGCTGTGGTCGCTCTGTGGGAGTCATACCAGGCGGCGAAACCCACTTTCACGTCGGAGATGTTGATGGGAGTAAAGACGGGTGAGAAGAAATGGAGGTAACCGAGGACTGGGCGTTTTCGGGTTGATGTTGATGCTTTGTTTGACAGCGAGGCCAACAAATTCGGAGTGGGAGTTATCGTCCGCGACAGCAAAGGGGCGATCAAAGTGGCTGTTTCCAAGCCGATGGCACCTAGCTCGAATGTGGTCTTTGCTGAACTCATGGCTGTTTTCCAAGGGCTGATTGTGAGCATTGAGCATGATTTTCTTCCTATTGAGATCCATACAGATTCACTCTTGGCTGCGAGAGTCATGGCGAACCCAGATGACGAAAAGAATTTGTTGCCGGAAGACATGGTCGAGATGATGCAGTGCTCCAGGGAATGTTTCTTGGTGGGTGTTTTCCATGTTTTTAGAACGGCTAATAGGGCCGCTCATTGTCTTGCGCAATTTTCGCGTAGTCTTAGCCAACCCAAGTTGTGGAAATGTGATTTTCCAGGGTGGTTAGATGCTATTGTAACCGATGATACTTCTTAATTGAAATCTTGGTTACTGTAAAAAAAAAAAAAAAAAAACCTCACCTTTGCACATTTGTAGCAAATTAAACATTCTCAGCCTATTTAGATCACTAAAATTTGGTGGGCCATTTCCCATTTAATGTAATGGCAGTAATTGACACAATTATGCCAAGTCTCAGTTAATTATGACCTCTATAATATATTAAAATTAAAATGATAATTTTTAATTTGAAATGAATTTTAAAATTGAGTGACTAATTTTATGATTGTAATAAAATTAAAGCTTTATATTATAAATTATATTGACTATATTAAAAAATTAAATCACTTTGTAAACATAAATATTGCCGTTTCATTGAAAGGACTAAAGAGGAAGCCATAAATAATTCGAATGGGCGAAAAAGATTCAGAGTGCGCTATAAATTTAAGGGTTAAGTATCAAATAAGCCCCTAACGTGGAAACCCTTATTACGTTGCCGACCCTATGACAAAGGGGGTATCAAATAAACCCCTATCATAATTAATTTTGAACAAATACACCCTTAGACCTAACGTCCACTTAACAGCCGTTTACTTATTATTATTTTTTATTTTTCTTTTTTTGGTGGGTCCCACTTGTCCCAGCCTTGGCCCGGCAGTAGCGGCTGCCTTCGTCATCTCCGCACGAGAGCAGCGCCGCCGTCCGTTCTCCAGATCCGACGACGCCGCCGCCTCCCTCCATTTCGCTCCCCCTGCTCTCCCAGCCCTGGCCCAACAGCAGCGGCTGCCTTTTTCATCTCTGCACGAGAGCAACGACGTCGTCCGTTCTCCAGATCCGGCGACGCCGCCGCCTCCCTCCATCTCGCTCCCCCTGCTCTCCCAACCCTGGCCCGGCAGCAGCGGCTGCCTTCGTCATCTCTGCACGAGAGCAACGACGTCGTCCGTTCTCCAGATCCGGCGACGCCGCCGCCTCCCTCCATCTCGCTCCCCCTGCTCTCCCAGCCCTGGCCCGACAGCAGCGGCTGCCTTCGTCATCTCTGCACGAGAGCAACGACATCGTTCGTTCTCCAGATCCGGCGACGCCGCCGCCTCCCTCCATCTCGCTCCCCCTGCTCTCCCAGCCCTGGCCCGGCAGCAGCGACTGCCTTTGTCGTCTCTGCACGAGAGCAGCGGCGTCGTCCGTTCTCCAGATCCGGCGACGCCACCGCCTCCCTCCATCTCGCTCCCCCTGCTCTCCCAGCCCTGGCCCGACAGCAGCGGCTGCCTTCGTCATCTTCGCACCGATAAATATATATATATATATATATATATATATATATATATATATATATATATATAAAGTAAACAGTTGTTAAGTAGGCGTTAGGGCTAAGGGTGTAACTGTTCGATTTTAATTAGTTTAGGGGTTTATTTGCCACACCCCTTGCCATAGGGTGTTCAATGCAATAAGGGTTTTCACGTTAAGGGCTTATTTGATACTTAACCCTAAATTTAATGATGTTTTAATTGTAATTTGCAAATGACTAATAAAAATGAGTGTTAATTAACAAATATTAGACAGTTTGGCCGAGTGGTCTAAGGCGCCAGATTTAGGCTCTGGTCCGAAAGGGCGTGGGTTCAAATCCCACAGCTGTCAATTTTTTTTTTCGTTTTCCAGTTCTTTATTTTTCATTTTGTTCAAAATTTCGATATTCTTTTTTTTTTTGTTTAATGTTGGTTTTCCGGTTCTTTATTTTTCATTTTGCTCAAAATTTATCAGAATGTTTTTTTACATTTTAATTTTCTACTTTTTAAATTTATCGATTTTTTTTATTTCTTATTTATCAGAATTTATTTTTTTTAATGTTGGTTTTCCAGTTCTTTATTTTTCATTTTGTTCAAAATTTCGATATTCTTTTTTTTTTTTTGTTTAATGTTGGTTTTCCGGTTCTTTATTTTTCATTTTGCTCAAAATTTATCAGAATGTTTTTTTACATTTTAATTTTCTACTTTTTAATTTATCGATTTTTTTTATTTCTTATTTATCAGAATGTATTTTATTTAATGTTGGTTTTCCAGTTCTTTATTTTTCATTTTGTTCAAAATTTCGAATAAAATGTTCCTTGGTGTATTTTTTCCTATTCTTTTTTTTTTTTCATTTTAATTTTCTACTTTTTTCATTTATCGAATTTTTTATGTCTTATTTATCAGAATTTTATGTTATTTAATGTTGGTTTTCCAGTTCTTTAATTTTCATTTTGTTCAAAATTTCGAATAAAATGTTCCTTGACGTCAATTTTATTTTTCATTCCTCGTTGTCAATTTAATTTTTCTAGGTTTCATTTATCACATTTTATTATTTTTCTATATCTTTTCATAATTCTCATGTTTTATTTAATTTTTTTATATTTTCCAATTTATCAAAAAGAAAATTGGTTATTAGCAGCCTAATTAAATACACTTATTTGGGGAGTAGTTTGATTTTGCACATGAACTTTGAAAGATGTAAAAAATACATAACTTTAATGTTGTAGCAATTTTGCCACAAATTCAACTTTTGCTCAAATTAAAGCTGACGTGGCAAATCGAAATATCGACATGTACTCATCGGACGTTTTGAAAAATGACATTGTATATATAGGACATCTCTTAAAAGATATAGTATAAGACATCTAAACCCGTAAATCTTAAGATTTTAATAGAGTTCGAAATCTAGAATTTGAATTTGTGATAAAATTGATACAACATTAAAATTCATGTACTCCATTTTTTAATGTTTGTTTTTTTTCCAGTTCTTTATTTTCATTTTGTTCAAAATTTCGAGTATAATGTTCCTTGTTGTCAATTTTATTTTTCTATATACGTTTTCATTTATCAGATTTTATTTTATTTTTCTCTTTTAATTTATCATGTTTTCTTTTGTTTTTCTGTTTTCTCATTTATCGATATTTTTTTTCTCATTTATCAGAAATTCTGTTATTTAAGTTTGTTTTCTAGTTCTTTATTTTTCATTTGTTCAAAGTTTCGAATAGAATTCCTTCCTTGGAACTAACATATTGTTAAAAAAAATATTTGAATATGCTTTTTCTAATCATATGTCAATGTCAATACTCCTATTCCAATTTCAGATTTTTCATTGAATTCTGTTGTTTAATATGTTTTCCAGTTATTTTTATTTGTTGAATTTGTTCAAAATTTTGAATACAATAACCCTTTTGTTTGAACTATATTGTTTAAAAGAATCTTCGAATGCCTGATCTCATCATATTTCAATGTATATATATTTGAGCTTCATATTTTTTTACATCAACACTTGCATGTATAATTCCTACGTACATAATAATGTAGAAACAAAATCACAAACACTTGGGAGTTGGAAGTGATGCTAAAGCCCCCCCAAAAAGAAAGAATCTGATGCTAAACAATCACGAGCTCATATAGCTCAATAGGAAAAATACAAAAAGCTACTAGAAGCTATTCTGATTTCCAAAATCCCATATACATATCAATAGATGCATGCATCTCTCTCTCTCTCTCCCCATACAGAGTTATGCACTATATGCATGCATACGCGTGTGTGTGAGAGAGAGAGACATGTGACCAAACTAGCTACTAGAAGCCATTCATATGTATATAATTTCCAAAATCCATATCAATATATATAGGAGTATATATTAATTACTTTTATATAGTATAACTAAAATTCAGCAGTAAGTACGTGCATGAGAGAGATAGAGAGTGCTACCACTTGGAGTTGCTCACATCGTACACCACCCCACTTGGGCAGCCTATCATATTTGCTAGTATCAGTCAACTTAATGTATATATCTCCAACTTTCGTCTTCAACCCTACATTGCTGCACATTATCTGATTTTATTATATTTTACATGTCAATACAAATCCCACAAAATTCTGTTCACATTGCAAACCACCCCCTCTCATTACCGACACCAAAATAAACCATACATGTTTGGTTTCACTCATTCTCAAACTCAATTAAAAAACGTATTACAATATCTCGATCTTGATCATACTTTGACTCCATGAGTTGACTTCATATCTATAAATTCTTGACCCAAAAAGGAAAAGTAAAAAGAAAAACAAGAAACCATGTTCTTTCAAGTGATCATACTCATACTACTCTCAACTTTCCTTCTCGGAGCTCTCTCACTACCCCAATCCGAAGTCCAAGCCTTGAAGGCCTTCAAAAACTCGATCACCCACGACCCGACGGGCGCCCTCCTCGACTGGGACGAGGCCGCCCGCCACCACTGCAACTGGACCGGAGTCACATGCGATCCATCTACGCGAAATGTCATCAACATCACCATGGTGGACAAGCAGTTGCAAGGCGAGATCTCCCCATTCCTCGGAAATCTCTCGAGCTTGGAGGTACTCGACTTAACCCTAAACTCGTTCACCGGCCCAGATCCCCACCCAACTAGTCTCGTGCACGCACCTCACACAGCTGATCCTCTACCAAAACTCTGTCTCCGGCCCCATCCCACCGGAGCTCGGACGCTTGGCAAACCTGCAGCTGCTAGACCTTGGGGATAACTCTCTCAACGGGAGCATCCCCGACGCCCTATGCAACTGCAGTGAGCTACTACTACTAGGCCTAAACAGCAACAACCTCACAGGGCAAAATCCCACAACAAATAGGCAACCTAGTTAACCTACAAATGTTTACCACTTATAGAAACAATTTAGAGGGCTCAATACCTAATTCAATCGGGAATTTGACACAAATGCTAGCTTTTGATCTAAGTGAAAACATGCTAACCGGCAAAATCCCTCAAGAAATAGGATCCATGTCAAATTTAGAGATCCTTCAACTCCATATAAACCTCATCTCTGGCGAGATCCCACCCCAACTCGGCCAATGCACGAAGCTCGTCAACCTGCAATCTCTACACGAACCGCCTCAACGGAGCCATCCCACACGAGCTCGGGCGCTTGGTGGATCTACAAGACCTGCGACTATACTGGAAACAAGCTGAGGTCAAGCATCCCAACCACATTATACCAGCTAAGGTCACTCATCCACTTAGGCCTCTCCCAAAACGAGCTCTCCGGCTCGATTTCACCGGAGATAGGCTCCCTAGCATCCCTGGAGACCCTGACGCTCCACTCCAACAACTTGAGCGGCGAAATCCCTCCAAACATAACGCGTTTGAGCAACTTGTCGTACATCTCCCTCGGCTTCAACTCGCTCACGGGGCCCATCCCCGCAGAGATCGGGCTGCTGCACAACCTGATGAACCTCACGGCCAACGACAACGCCCTAGAGGGTCCCGATCCCCGCCACCATCACCAACTGCACGCGCCTCCTCGTCATCTCATTGGCTTACAACCGGATCACGGGCAGGATCCCACACGGCCTCGGCCGCTTGCCTAACCTAACCTTCAGTGTCCCTGGGCAGGAACGCCCTCTACGGAGACATCCCCGATGATCTCTTCAACTGCTCTAAGCTGCAGGTGCTGGACTTTAGTTGGAACTCCTTCAACACGACGCTCAATCCTCTGGTCGGAAAAGCTTTCGAGGCTCACGACTTTGAGAGCTATAGGATGCTGCATTTTTTGGTGAAATCCCAAGAGAGATGGGCAACTTGAGCTCACTCGTTTACTTGGACCTTCCCGAAAACAGAATTTCTGGCCTAATCCCAATACAAGTTTCTAGACTTTCATTGCTGCAAGGCCTCTCTTTGAATGATAACCAACTCCAAGGAGAGATTCCACAAGAAATCTCTCTCCTCAAACACCTCACTGATCTTCAATTACAGAGGAATCAACTGATAGGCTCAATCCCAGCTTCTCTCTCAGAACTCGACTTTCTCTCCTACTTGGACCTCAGTGGGAACAACCTCAACGGCACCATTGATGCAGCCCTAGCCCGTCTCATCCGTCTCACGAATCTTGACCTGTCAGACAACCGTCTCACCGGCTCCATTCCCGCACCGGTGATTGCAGGGATCAAGAACCTGCAGCTCAAACTCAACCTCTCACACAACTTGTTGAAAGGATCAATCCCAGATGAGATAGGCATGCTAGAAATGGTCCAATCAATCGACATCTCCAACAACGACCTCTCAAACACCATTCCTCGTTCCATCAGAAGCTGCAAGAACTTGATCTCTCTTGATCTCTCTAGCAACAATCTTTCCGGTCAAGTTGAACAAGACATTTTCCCTCAGCTCACTCAGCTCGTCAGCTTGAACCTCTCGAGAAATCAACTAGACGGCGCCCTACCTCAAAATCTTGCAAATTTGAGGCATCTCTCAACGCTTGATCTATCACAAAACAAGTTCACAGGCAGCATCCCACAGTCCTACGCCAACATCTCGAGCTTGAAGCATCTCAATCTCTCCTTCAATCTGCTCCAAGGCCGCGTTCCTGAGCTCGCAACCACTGCTAGTTTACAAGGGAATCCATCTCTCTGCGGCACAACTCATCTTCCACGATGTACAACCAGGAAAAGCAACAAGAGAGGCCTACTAATAATCATGGTACCTCTTGTTTGTGCTACTATACTGCTAATCATCCTGCTCTCAGCACTCTATGCTTTTCGAAAAAAAACCAAGAAAAGCAGTCCCAAAAGCGCACCCCCTGCAGCAGCAATCGCCCTCAAAAGATACGAAGCAAAGGAGCTAGCAACGGCTACGAATTCCTTCAGCCACGAAAACATAATCGGCTCCACCAGTCTGAGCACAGTCTACAAGGGAAAACTGGAAGACGGGCGGGTGATAGCAGTGAAGAAGCTGAATTTGGAGCAGTTTGCAGCAGAGTCATGATAAATGCTTCTACAGAGAGGCCAATATATTAGGGCAGCTACGCCATAAGAATCTGGTGAAGGTGCTGGGGTACGCGTGGGAGAGTCGAAAGATGAAGGCATTGGTGCTTGAATTCATGGAGAATGGAAACTTGGAGGAGATGATACATGGGTGGTCTGATGAGGATGGTTGGAGCTTAGGCGAACGCGTTGAGGCATTGGTCTCGATTGGTGCTGGATTGGTGTACTTGCACTCTGGCTATGACTTCCCCATTGTGCATTGCGACTTGAAGCCTTCCAACGTGCTTCTTGATGCCGCTTTAAGGCCTCGTGTCACTGACTTTGGGACTGCTAGGATGCTCGGCCTTCATTCCGACAACGCCATCTCTGCTTCCTCTGCGTTTCAAGGCACCATTGGATACTTAGCTCCAGGTACACAACACACTTCATCTTCGCTTTGTTTTTTTTGAAACTTGACCAAACAATCACGCACATTTCTTGATATGCACCAGAGCTAGCATACATGAGGAAAGTTACAACGAAAGTAGACGTGTTCAGCTTCGGCATCATAATGATGGAGATGATCACCAAGAGGAGGCCAACGGGGCTCGCAGCAGAAGATGGATCCCCAATCACCTTATCACAGCTAGTTCATCAAACACTTGGACTCGGAACCAACGGCCTAGATCAAATTGTGGATCCTTATCTCACATCATCTACGACCAAGAATCACGAGGCGTTGGAAGGCCTGCTCCATCTCGCCCTCTCCTGCACCATCCAGGCCCCTGAAAATCGGCCTAATATGGATCAAGTGCTGGCTTCTCTCTCTAAGATTCGTAACATGAGCTAGCTACAAGTGCCTTTCTCACTTCATTGTGAAGTTGGATAGTTTTTAGTGAGAGAAAAGTGTCAGCTTAAATGCACCAACATGCTAGCTTCTGTAACACAAGCTGTTCGAAATAATGAATCCATAGCCACAGATTTACAGCATGATCAATATGAAAGTCATTTATGCATAAGTAATAATCTATCGAATCCTCCATGATTGTAATATTTTTGCATTTGTTCCACTCGCGTCTCACTATTAAAATCACTATTCTAATAATATTATGATAACAATAACACCATAAACTTACTTTATACCTCACCCTTACAAGTAATCCCCATTTACTTTAAACTCTAAGCACATTTTTCATAATTTCCGTGTTAAAGATCGACAAGAAATAACGAATAACGCGAGACACACTGTTTACGTGGTTCGATCCTTGAGGGATCTACGTCCATGGGCCAAAGGAATGTTGAGATTTTATTCACGAACACAAAGAGTAATTACTGTAACAACCACGAGCTAATTGAGCAATTAATCTACCTCGACAAACTCAGAAAAGGAGGAAAGAAAGTACAACTCTCTCTTAGCTCTCAAGAAACTGTAAATCACACACACCAACTGTGAGAAAATGAGCTGCGAAGAAGATGAAATCAGAGCCCCACCCCGACACTTGATTAAAGTTAAGCCCTTGGATCGCGATCAACGGCTGAGATAAATCTTCCCATCCTGCAACTAAACCCTTCCGTCTTTAGTAATTTGCAAACGAGCCCTTCCTCCCAGATAATTAGACATTGATGAGGTAGATGACGCGGCATGCACATTTGGCAGTGGTTTACGACAACTTATCCTACGTTGGATTTCTTTGGGCCAAAAAATCTCAACCATTTGCTTTATCCAATCAGAATTTGACAATTATTCGGATGCATGGATTGCAAACTTTAACCGACAACTTGAATTTAAACAAACATTGTGTTGCTACCACCCTATAATTACATAACTAAAATTGTAAAACCTACTCAAAATTGTGTCGACGATAATTATGTTTTTACCATTTTCTTCTGTACATAATAAATACACCATTATATTTTAATAAATATATCTGTTGAGTTTGTCTTCCACTTTGATGTGGGCCCCAAACCTTTTGACATTTGAGCCACAACTTTTTGACTATATTAGTTGTGCAGATTAATTGAAGTTCAACAATTGCAGCTTCAACAATTGCTGCTGCTCATTTTTCAACAATCGGCAGCTCAATTTTGCCTATAAATTGAGGCTCATTCTGCCAAATGAGAGTGTGCAGAAGAGAAAAGAAAAGTGAGGCAACAAGAGAGAGTTTGGTGAGTGCTTTTTTTGAGAGAAGAAAATTGTGAGGAAAAATCATAGGATTTTTTCATCTCTCTTAAAATAGTAGCTCAGTCCTCTTGTGTTTTCCAAGTTATTAAACTTGAGATTTGTGTTTCCCCTATTTTGTGTAGGGAGAATTTTGTAAGCCTACTATATACATAGTGGAAGATTTCTAGACTACGGTCTCGTGGTTTTTCCCATTTTGGGTTTTCCACGTAAAAATTCTTGTCTCATATTTTCTTATATTTTGCACCAAATATTTTTCTTGGTTTGGATCCCATTTTGTAATCCAGCAAGAGGGAAAAGAATTATCCTGGTTCCGCTGTGCAAGTGTCATTTATTTTGACACTCGTGAATATTTATTCACCACTTTTCCCAACAAGTGGTATCAGAGCCAGGTTGGTTCTGAGGCGGATTAAAAATGGAGAAATCGTCGTCGCTTGGTGGTATGTTCAAATTGAACGGATCAAATTACTCAATTTGGAAGCCAAGCATGTTGGATCTTCTCTATTGTAAGGATCTCTATTTGCCCTTACATGGAGATGATGCCAAACCAAAGGATATGAGTGATGATGAATGGCTCATCATGCACAGAAAAACAGTTGGTTACGTCCGGCGCTTCATTGAACACAGTATTTTTCATCATTTTGCTAATGAGGAAAAAGCTGACGTTCTTTGGAAGAAAATGGAAGCTATGTTTGAAAGGAAAAATGCTTTAAACAAAGCTTCCATCATCAGAAAAATCGTTCGCTTGCGATATGCGGAGGGTGCCAACATGACGGAGCACCTCAATGCATACCAGGGTCTTATCAACCAATCCACCAACATGAAGATTTCTCTTGATGATGAAGTCGTAGCTTTATTGCTACTTAGTTCGTTGCCGGACAGTTGGGACACTCTTGTAGTGTCAATCAGCAACTCGGCTCCAGGTGGAGCACTGACCTTGCAGATGGTCAAAGATTGTCTTCTTAATGAAGAATCCAGAAGAAAAGATCAAGAACGTTCTTCTGAGACAAAGGCGATGATTGCTGAAAACGGAGATCGAGGGAGAAGTAAAAGTAAAGGCTCTCAATACTCGAGAGATAAATCCAGGGAGAAGTCTAAACCCAGAAAAGACTTCAAATGCCATTATTGCGGTGGTCCAAACCACTATGAGAGAGACTGCAGAAAGAAGAAAAGAGATCAAGCGCGTGGAAATAATGAAAATGCTGAGAAAGACACAACAGCAGTTGCAACTGATGGCGATGTTGTCGTAGTTTGCGATGATGCTTTTGTGAGTTCGTCATGCCAACAAACAGACTGGATCGTTGATTCAGGTGCATCATATCACATTTCACCACATCGTGATATGTTTGCATCCTACACCGGTGGCAGCTTTGGCAAAGTCAGAATGGCCAATCATGGTGTGACAGAAGTTGCTGGTATAGGAGACATTGTCCTGCTTACTGACACTGGATGTAAGCTTATCTTAAAAGATGTCCGACATGTTCCTGATATCAGACTCAATATTATTTCCACTGGCAAGCTCGACGATGATGGCTACATCAACCATTTCGGCGAAGGAAAATAGAAGCTAATCAAAGGCTCTCTAATTGCAGCAAAGGGTAGAAAGCAAAATTCTCTCTACATGATGCATGCAACGTTGTCCAATGGAGAGGTGAATGCAGTCGTCAAAAATTCCTCTATTGAGATATGGCATAAGAGGCTTGGGCATCTGAGCCAGAAAGGTCTGGAGATCTTGGCTAGAAGAAGCCTCATCCCTGAGGTTAAAGGAATGCACTTGGAAACCTGTGTTGATTGTTTGGCTGGAAAACAACGCAGAGTTGCATTCAAGAGCTTCTCTCCCTCAAGAAGAGCTCAACCTCTTGATTTGGTGCACACAGATTTGTGCTACATGAAAGACAGAACTCTTGGTGGCGCACTATATTTCGTCACTTTCATTGACGATTTTTCGAGGAAAGTCTGGTGTTTTGCTTTAAAAACCAAAGACCAAACGTTGGAGGTCTTTAAGAATTTTCAAGCAAAAGTCGAGAGACAAACAGGAAGGAAACTGAAGTGTGTTCGTGCAGATAACGGCGGTGAGTACCAAGGCCCGTTTGAGCAACACTGCAGGAACCATGGTATCAAGCTTGAGAAAAGCGTCCCAAAGACCCCTCAACACAATGGCGTGGCAGAAAGGATGAACAGAACAATTTGTGAGAGAATCAAATGCATGCTGTCGCACTCCAAACTGCCAAAATCCTTTTGGGGTGAAGCTATGAGGACCGCAGTTGACTTGATCAACCTTTCTCCATCAACTCCTCTGGGTGGTGACATTCCAGATAGAGTTTGGTCCGGGAAAGACGTGTCTTACAAACACTTGAGAGTGTTTGGCTGCAGGGCTTTTGTTCACATTCCAAAAGATGAGAGATCCAAGCTTGATGATAAAACCAAACCATGTATCTTCTTGGGATACGCTCATGAAGAGTTTGGTTATAGATTATGGGACCCAGTTAACAGGAAAGTCATCAGAAGTAGGGATGTTGTATTCCTTGAAGATCAAGTTCCTGATGATACGAAAGAAAAGCCTGAATCTAATTCAGAAGTTCCTGTCAACTTAGATCCAGTTCCTTCACCGACACTCCAGAATTACGGGGGAGATACCCAATCGGAGCATGGTGATCCGGTTGATGATGAAGCAGGTGACGATCAGACTCCACCTGTACAAGATGATGTCCCTCCAGTCAGAAGGTCTACCAGAGAAAGACAACCTTCTACCAGATATAGCCCACATGAGTATGTAATGCTCACTGATGGAGGAGAGCCACAGAGTTTTGTAGAAGCCATGGCGCATGACCAAAAGGAGAAGTGGTTAGAAGCCATGAAGGAGGAGATGAACTCCTTAGTTGAAAATCACACCTATGACTTAGTGAAGTTGCCAGCCGGCAAGAGATCGCTGAAAAACAAGTGGGTCTACAGATTAAAGGCTGAGGAGAATAGCTCACAACCAAGGTACAAGGCGAGACTGGTTGTGAAGGGTTTCAGTCAGAAAAAGGGTGTTGATTTTGAAGAGATTTTCTCACCAGTGGTGAAGATGTCTTCAATCAGAGTGGTGCTCGCGATTGCTGCCAGTTTGGACCTGGAGATCGAGCAACTTGATGTGAAGACTGCATTTCTGCATGGAGATTTAGACAAAGAAATCTACATGGACCAGCCTGAAGGTTTCAAAGTCAAAGGAAAAGAGAACCTTGTATGCAGGTTGAAGAAGGGCTTGTACGGCCTGAAACAAGCTCCCAGACTATGGTACATGAAGTTTGAGTCCTTCATGTCAATCCATGGCTACAACAAGACCACCTCAGATCACTGTGTTTTCTTCAAGAAGTTCACAGGAGGTGAATTTATCATATTGTCAGTCTACGTTGACGATATGTTAATTGTAGGCCATGATGCCAGCAAGATTGATGAGCTGAAGAAAGAGCTAAGCAAGTCTTTTGCGATGAAAGACTTAGGCGCGGCTAAGCAGATCCTTGGAATGAAGATCTTCAGGGATAGGAAGAGCAAGGAGCTCTGGTTATCTCAAGAACAATATATTGAGAAAGTTCTTGAAAGATTTAGAATGAGCAAGTCGAAGCCAGTCGCCACTCCACTTGCGGGTCATATGAAGCTAAGTTCAGCACAATGCCCGACAAGTGAGACAGAAAAGGAAGAATTGCAAAAGATTCCATATGCTTCTGCGGTGGGGAGTCTAATGTATGCTATGATATACACTAGACCTGACGTCGCTCATGCAGTTGGTGTGGTTAGTCGATTTCTCTCAAACCCAGGAAAAGAGCATTGGACAGCAGTGAAATGGATATTTCGGTACCTGAGAGGTACTTCTAAACTTTGTCTGAAGTTTGGTGATAACCATATTCTACTTGAAGGATATGTGGATGCAGACATGGCTGGTGACATAGATTCCAGGAAATCCACATCTGGATACCTGATGAGACTTGCAGGGGGAGCTATCTCGTGGCAATCGAAACTTCAAAAATGCGTGGCATTATCCACAACGGAAGCTGAGTACATTGCTGTGACGGAAGCTTGCAAAGAGGTGTTGTGGTTGAAGAAGTTTCTACAAGAGTTGGGCTTGAAGCAAGAGAAGTATGTGCTTTACTGCGACAGTCAAAGTGCAATTCACTTGAGTAAGAATTCGAGTTTTCACTCGAGAACGAAACATATTGATGTGAGATATCACTGGATTCGAGATGTACTTGAAAGAAAACTAATGCAGCTCGAGAAGATCCACACCGATGAGAATGGTGCAGATATGTTTACCAAGTCCTTACCCCGAGATAAGTTTGAGATCTGCAAACGTGAAGCAGGTCTAGTTGAATCCCCACATCAAGTGGAGGGGGAGAATTGTTGAGTTTGTCTTCCACTTTGATGTGGGCCCCAAACCTTTTGACATTTGAGCCACAACTTTTTGACTATATATTAGTTGTGCAGATTAATTGAAGTTCAACAATTGCAGCTTCAACAATTGCTGCTGCTCATTTTTCAACAATCGGCAGCTCAATTTTGCCTATAAATTGAGGCTCATTCTGCCAAATGAGAGTGTGCAGAAGAGAAAAGAAAAGTGAGGCAACAAGAGAGAGTTTGGTGAGTGCTTTTTTTGAGAGAAGAAAATTGTGAGGAAAAATCATAGGATTTTTTCATCTCTCTTAAAATAGTAGCTCAGTCCTCTTGTGTTTTCCAAGTTATTAAACTTGAGATTTGTGTTTCCCCTATTTTGTGTAGGGAGAATTTTGTAAGCCTACTATATACATAGTGGAAGATTTCTAGACTACGGTCTCGTGGTTTTTCCCATTTTGGGTTTTCCACGTAAAACTTCTTGTCTCATATTTTCTTATATTTTGCACCAAATATTTTTCTTGGTTTGGATCCCATTTTGTAATCCAGCAAGAGGGAAAAGAATTATCCTGGTTCCGCTGTGCAAGTGTCATTTATTTTGACACTCGTGAATATTTATTCGCCACTTTTCCCAACAATATCTTTATACTTTTAACTTCATTCTCACATACAATATTTATCAAAAACTCATCTCATAAACTATTTATTAATTATTTAATAAATTAATTTTGATGGGATCATTTCTCCTTTATATACATTTCTCAATATTTTCTTAAAGTTTGTGTCCTCTCATTCATGCTACACTTATTGTGGACAAAAAAATACTTATCATTTATGGGTCCAATAAAATTTATAAGTATAGGAAGAAGCCCTCTCACATTTTTCTTTCTTTCAACCATATTTTAATTATTAATACAATAAACTTTCACGATATTCACTTAATCGTTACAACAACGATAACTATTAGGTGTTGATTTTTTTTAATTCCACTAATAACTTGTAATTAACAACACAAAAGACTAACCACATGTATCAATTAAAGCTTTGATTTTGTGTTTTTTTTTTCGAGCATACTATTTTTATGTTTCAGTGTATGGATGTTTGAGTTATTTGACAATTCAACATCAACATCTCTAAACCGATAGATTTCATGATGGGAATTTGGGACCTTCTCTTTGTGAAATTTCAGAATAGATGGCTAAGAGATTGCCAACTCAACATGAAATCTTGAAACCCAATAAAAGATTAGAGAGATATTCGGATATCCACATCATCAACCTACATTACTACCTCTATATGTCATTACCACTTCACTTCCATTTTCTCCATCTCTCAATCCCAACTTTCTTTGCATAACCCATAAATTCAGAACTTGTATTTCTTACTAATACAATGGCTGCTTCTTCAATGGCTCTTTCTTCTCCTTCTTTCGCCGGTCAGGCGGTGAAGCTCTCTCCCGCTGCCTCAGAGACCGCCGGAAACGGCAGAGTCTCAATGAGGAAGAGCACCAAAAAGCCTGCAGTCTCCTCCGGCAGCCCATGGTACGGCCCCGACCGCGTTAAGTACTTAGGCCCATTCTCCGGCGAAGCCCCAAGCTACCTCACCGGAGAATTCCCCGGCGACTACGGCTGGGACACCGCCGGACTTTCTGCTGACCCCGAGACCTTTGCCAAGAACCGTGAGCTTGAGGTGATCCACTGCCGGTGGGCCATGCTCGGTGCCCTCGGTTGCGTCTTTCCGGAGCTCTTGGCCCGCAACGGCGTCAAGTTCGGAGAGGCCATCTGGTTCAAGGCCGGCTCTCAAATCTTCAGCGAGGGTGAGATTCTATTCGAGCACATAACATTTCTATTAATTTTAGTTATACTAAATGAGCATTTTATTATAAATATTTATATATAAACATTTGAATATATGATGTAGGTGGACTTGATTATTTGGGCAACCCGAATTTGGTTCATGCACAGAGCATCTTGGCCATCTGGGCTACCCAAGTGCTCCTAATGGGAGCCGTTGAGGGCTACAGAATTGCTGGTGGGCCCCTCGGAGAAGTCGTGGACCCATTGTACCCGGGCGGTAGCTTCGACCCATTGGGGCTTGCCGATGACCCGGAAGCATTTGCTGAGCTAAAGGTGAAGGAGATTAAGAATGGTAGACTTGCTATGTTTTCAATGTTCGGATTCTTTGTTCAGGCCATCGTCACCGGAAAAGGGCCGTTGGAGAACCTTGCCGACCACCTCGCCGACCCCGTTAACAACAATGCTTGGTCATACGCCACCAACTTTGTCCCCGGAAAGTGAACTTCATAAGATGTATATGGCGCAGCACCAAATTATCATTAATTTGTATTGCTTGATGCTGATATCTGTGATTTTAATGAAATAGAATGTAAATTTTTCATGCTCTCAAATATGTGTGAAATTGTACCTATCCAACAATCAATTGTCTCGACCACACACAAAAAGAGTAAGCTGTGATACTCAAAGAAAATCAAGCGGAAAGTAAAGAATACAAGACACCAACAATGATTACCCAGTTCGGTGATAACACACCTACGTCTGGGGGGCCACGCCCAGTTCCAACAGTTCACTAGTGAAGATAAGAAATACAAAGGACTTACACACGAAGACTCGATCTTCCTAGCCTCTATTTCTTTCCAAATCGTCACCTATGTGAACTACCGAGAGCAAGATAAAACTCACTCTCACAAACTTGATTGATACTCAATCCACATTCAAACCAACAACAATAAACACTCCAACAAGCTGGAGTACAGATGAACGAACATAAAACCAACTCACGCTTCCAAAGAAAACTAGCAAGAATCAACAGCACACTCACACACGAACTGTATGCTCTCCTACTGCACGAAAATACTCTCTCAAAATAAAGAGAATAAGAAAGATAGCAGCAGCACATTCGAAATCTCTTCATCACCAATAAATAGCCAAACCCTAGAAGAAGATTGGGCTCTTGGAAGTATGGGCTCGTGACAGGCTGCAGGCTCCAGACGGCGGCTCATCGAAGGGATTACTTGAGGCGGCACTGAATAGGGTTCATAAAAGCCCTAGGAATAAAGACTCATTAGCAAACTTGAAGGTCCAAGCCTATCTCAAACAAAAAACCCGTAGAGAGAGAAAACTGCCAGACAAGAGACTGAAGAAGCTACTCTGGTAGAAACAGTCCAAGAAACTCCTGAAGAGACTCACTTTAGTCTACAGCAATGACAACTAAAAAATAGAGTATAGAAATACTCTAACAATGTGGATTCATTTTGATAATTTATTGTTGATTTTAGCTATTTGCCCCATCGTTATATCATGCAGTCGCACACTCCATCAATTAAGTTATAACAAAAAGGGTAAATTGCGTGAAAATACTCGACCTTATATCAAAATTTGGTTTTTTGACAAACTTTTTTACTGTAGCAAAAAATATAACGACCTTGAAATTGGTTGAATGTCAGTACATAGACATTTTCCGTCTAAATTCAATTAGGGTTTACTGCTTACGTGTGGGTTTTATCCGATCTGGCAAAAATTAGTTGTATTCATGGCATGGGCGGAGCCACATTATGAGGTGGTAGGGCAATTGCCCCCCCTCCCCCCCAAAAAAATAGTATACTTATTATATTAATATGTGTATAATTATTATTATATAAAAAAAAGTTTGCCCCACCAAAATTTTGAGACAAAAGGGGCAAAATGTGGAGATTGGAAAAAAGTTGACTTTGATAAACTACATTCTTTTTCTTTTGTCTAACTTGGAGATCGGAAAAAAGAGAAATAAGTTAAATTTGCACCAATTAGTAAGTCTTGCAATGGAGATGGTGAAGACAAAAAGAGATATTGTATATTTATTGGTGTATAAGCTTATTAAACTTGCACTTGTTTTACCTGTGACAACTGCAACTATGGAAAGAGCTTCTGTTATGAAAATTGCCAAAAGTCAGCTTCGAAATCGAATGAGTGATTTTTGGATGAATGATTATTTAGTTACTTATATTGAGAAACAAATTTTTGAGACAGTTAATATTACATCGCTTTTAGAATATGAGTGATCGTAGAAAATTATTATAAAAATATTTTATTATATAATTTTTATAGAAGTTATTTTAATTTTTTTTATTTGCCCCCCTTGTCTTTGGGGGCCTGGCCCGCCCCTGATTCATGGCCTGGTGTGTGTGCAATGACTGAACGACATCATTTTCGATTGGGACCAAAACAACGTCATTTCTAGAAATTGGATGAATTTTTGGAAGAATTTTATCGAAGGAGAGGGAAGAACAATAGAAAGAAGAGATGGTGAGATAAGTTTGATTGAATCCTTAATCCTTATATGTATTGCAACCGATTTATTTCTTGCTAAAACGGCGTCGTTTTATGCAAATGGAAACGACACTGTTTCATTAGCCGGCCCGACTAGCCATCTCAGCTTTTCGGAGATCCACCTCAGCATCGAGTTGGGGGAAAAATGTCTCCGGACCGACATTGCAACCGATTGCAAGGTTGTTATACTTTTTGCTACAATTAAAAAGTTTGTCAAAAAACCAGATTTTGGTATAAGATCAAGAATTTTCATGCAGTTTACCCTAAAAAAATAGTAATTTATGACTTGGAATATTATACTCCCTCCGTCCCGTTAGGCTTGTCCCATTTATTTTGGGCACGATTATTGAAGAATATATAATTAGTGTAGTAAAAATATGTAAAGTGTGGCATTCATATTGTTTGTAGTGTAAAATCATTATCAAATATAAAAATATGATAAGATAAATGAGACAACTCAAAAAGAAAAACACGACGGAACGGGTGAAGTATTTGTTTGTGGGTTTGGATGATTTGCATGGCCATGCCCTTTTATACGGGTCATATATATCTTTGGAGATTATAACTATCTGTGTTTTGATTGGTTGGTTACATTTTGATGACGTGGCATGCACATTGGCAACTTATCCAACGTTGGATTTTCTGGCATAAAAAATCTCAAGCGAAGGGTTTGAGTATCTCCGTTTAGCCAATGAAAATTTGACAAAATGCATGCACCGATTCTATTGTTTTTAGGGATGTCAATCGGGCCAGTCCATCGGGTTTTCGGGCTAGCCCTATCGGGTTCCGGGTTAGTCGGGTGCGGGCTAATCGGGTTGGAGATTTTTTCGGGTTGTAAATCTTCAACCCTAACCCTAAACTTTCGGGTTTCGGGCTAGCCCATCGGGCTAATCAGATTAAAGGCGTAAAAATAAAATTATCATTTGTATTTTATTATTCCTAATGATCTAATGTATAATGTATAAAATATACATAGATATTAAAGATATAAATTATATAGCAAAGCATGAAATGCAAAAATATAAAATATTCAAGATTACATAAACAAAATTATATTAAAATGAGATAGTAAAATTTAACATGTATCAATGCACTAGAATCAATCTGGATTATTACTGAATAATTAGTGGATTTGCCATGCACTTCTCATTGACTGAAAAAAAAATGGTATCACTTTAAAATGAGATACTAATAATTAATTTCTAACTAATGAGATACTAATAATCAATTTCTACAAAAAATCCGTAATTAATTTCACTTTTTTTAATGAGATTGCACACACACACACACATATATTCTAACTAATTAATTTTACTTTTTTTAATGAAGCTACATTTATATATATTTAAGCAAATACCATAGATCTAAACATAGCAGAAGTTGTAACTGGATGCATCAGTCACAATTCCGTCAGCCCACCGGGCCAGCCCATCGGGTTTTCGGGCTAGCCCTATCGAGTTCCGGGTTAGTCGGGTGCGGGCTAATCGGGCTGGAGGTTTTTTCGGGTTGCGATTTTTCAACTCTAACCCTCTAATTTTGTCGGGATTATTCGGGTCGGCCCACGGATTTCGGGCTACATTGACATCCCTAATTGTGTTTAATGGTGATTGTTTTTTTTTTAACTAAATTTTAATGGTGATTGTTAATGATATTGATTATTGTGAAAGGAAATTATGGGGAGTCTATATTTTCTTCGTTCCTATTAATTTGTGATTTATTATTGTATATTACAATGTTGATAGTAAAATAGCAAGCAAGTGGCCATTATTTTGTTATACTCCATCCGTCCCAATTCAGTAGACTATATTTTTTTATTTGGACATTCCATTTCAATAAATCGCTTCTTAAAATAAAAAGTTAATACATAACAAATATTCTCACATAACTCATTATTTACACCAAATGACGTTGTACTTCACACGTAATTATCTCTTCTTTATTTTCTCTCCTACTTTTTAGACAAATATATCATTAAAAAAAGTTACTTTCTCTATCATGTTTTATTATAAAACTATTCGTTTTCTTAATATCTGTGTCTAAGCCTTGTGGCCTATTGAATTAAGATGAGAGAGTATAAAAAACTAACAATAAATTCTAAATTAATTTTATATTTGAGTACTGTCATAAGAAATAATTTCATTCTATTTGTGCTTTCATTATTATATATACATTAATTAATCAAATTGGGGAAAATTGATGTTTTTCTCAGTAATTTATTTAGATTCTCAATTTGTGCAAGCCATATACAAAAAATATATTTAATATCCTATCTTCAAATTGTAGATGGAACCATATTTTGTGACCATAAAATAATTATAGTGTATAATTTAACGAGGATATATTATTTATGTAGTCGTGTAACATGTCAGAATAAATTGTTGTCTACACAGGCCTATATATATCTTATTAGTATATCATCCCTGTTAATAATTTTTTCTATAGTATATTTTATTTCACCAAATTAATAAACTATGTATAGAAGATATACATACAACACATGCGTGCATTGATGCTATTGTAACACCATCAAGATCCTAACTCAAGGATAGATTTCCTGGTCGGAATTGGGACCCTCTCTGTCAATTTTTTAAAATAGATGGCCAAGAGATTGCCAACTCGACATAAAATCTTGAAGACCAATCGAAAAAAGAGATAATAATATCCATATCATCAAGCAAAAAACAATACATCTATCGCCTAATTTTTTATTAAAAAAAAAAAGGATGGCTAAGAGATTGCCAACTCAACATAAAATCTGTTATCAAAAAAAAAACTCAACATAAAATCTTGAAACCCAATCGAAAAAAGAGAGATACTATTATAATATCCATAATTCCATATCATCAAGCAAAAACACCACCTCTATCGCCTGCAAAAAAAAAAACCTACTTCTATATATAACTACCAAATAACTTGCATTTCTCCATCCATCTCTCAATTTTCTTTGCAAAACCCATAAATTCAACCTTCCATTTCTTACTAACACAATGGCTGCCTCTTCAATGGCTCTTTCTTCCCCCTCTTTCGCCGGACAGGCGGTGAAGCTCTCTCCCGCCGCCTCAGAGATCGCCGGAAACGGCAGAGTCTCAATGAGAAAGAGCGTCAAAAAGCCTGCAGTCTCCTCCGGCAGCCCATGGTACGGCCCCGACCGTGTTAAGTACTTAGGCCCATTCTCCGGCGAGGCCCCAAGCTACCTCACCGGAGAATTCCCCGGCGACTACGGCTGGGACACCGCCGGACTTTCTGCTGACCCCGAGACCTTCGCCAAGAACCGTGAGCTCGAGGTAATCCATTGCCGGTGGGCCATGCTGGGTGCCCTCGGCTGCGTCTTCCCGGAGCTCTTGGCCCGCAACGGCGTCAAGTTCGGAGAGGCCGTCTGGTTCAAGGCCGGCTCTCAAATCTTCAGCGAGGGTGAGACTCTATTCGAGCACATAACATTTCTATTAATTTTAGTTATACTAAATGAGCATTTTATTATAAATATTTATATATAAACATTTGAATATATGATGTAGGTGGACTTGATTATTTGGGCAACCCGAATCTGGTTCATGCACAGAGCATCTTGGCCATCTGGGCTAGCCAAGTGCTCCTAATGGGAGCCGTTGAGGGCTACAGAATTGCCGGTGGGCCCCTCGGGGAAGTCGTGGATCCGTTGTACCCGGGCGGTAGCTTCGACCCATTGGGGCTTGCCGATGACCCGGAAGCATTTGCCGAGCTAAAGGTGAAGGAGATCAAGAATGGTAGACTTGCTATGTTTTCAATGTTCGGATTCTTTGTTCAGGCCATCGTCACCGGAAAAGGGCCGTTGGAGAACCTTGCCGACCACCTCGCCGACCCCGTTAACAATAATGCTTGGTCATACGCCACCAACTTTGTCCCCGGAAAGTGATCCAATTGTTGCACCACCAAATTCTCATTAATTTGTATTGTTTGATGCTGATATCCATGATTTTAATGAAATCGAATGTTAATTTTTCTTGCCCTCGGAGAAGTGGATTCATTTTCATATTTTATTAATTGTTGATTTTAGCTATTTGCCCCATCTTTATATTATGCAGTCGCGCACTCCATCAATTAAGTTATAACCCAAATGTAGTAATTTATGTCTCGTTATATTTTCTCTAATTCGAGAGCCGTGTTTTAATATATTTCTTTTATTTGTGGAAAAGTTCAGAGCCACATATTATTAATAGCATGCGCTCATTTCAAAAATTGAATTCTTTTTGGAGATTCATATTATTTTCTTTGTAACAATGTGTATTTGATAAGTGTGGAAGGGTCTCACAAAATAATGATGATGATGATGATTAATGGACCAATTAAAATTAAAAAGTGGATTCAATAGTGGCAGTGTGTATAAATATATGGAAATGGTATGAATAATACTTAGTGAAATTATTTCCAAAAATAGATTAGAAAGATGTTTTGGGGAGAAACGAAAAATGAAATAAAAGAAGATGCTTCAGGGACAGAGGAAGTATA
Organism: Salvia miltiorrhiza; assembly: GCF_028751815.1. NCBI lineage: Eukaryota > Viridiplantae > Streptophyta > Magnoliopsida > Lamiales > Lamiaceae > Salvia > Salvia miltiorrhiza. The sequence continues at coordinate 43,352,889 of NC_080388.1, read as the reverse complement.
TACGAGTTTGTAATTGTTGAATTTCGACGTATACATCAATTTACGTAATAATTTATAAGTAGAAATCATAGAAATAATTTTATATTAAGGTGGGTTTTACCATCTAGAATCGTTAGTCATGATGGAGCACGATGATGATCCTAAACAATATTAATTGTTCAACCAATTACACATGTGTAAAATCTATTTAATCGTACACATCTCAAATACAATTAAAAAATAATTTTATTACTTGTTCTAGTTTGTCGTTTAATGTGTCATTTTCTTGATCTTTTAGTTGTAGTTTTCTTGTGGAGTCGTATAGTTTAGAGTGGTTTTGATCTTATTTTGTCGAGTTGAGCTTATTTATTAATTTTGTGGAGTCAAGTAATCGTGACTTGAAATGGAAGAAAACAACGGTGCCGGAATGTGGAAAACTTGAAGATTAAATAAAGCATTTCAAAAAGGAAAGAAGAAATTCAAGTCACCCTAGTAGAGGTGGGAAGATAGGGTTCGGGTATAGGGTACCCGATTACCCGACCCGAAAAAATCGGGTATCGGGTACCCTATACCCGAAAAATTAGGGGTCGGGGTCGGGTTCGGGTACTTAGGGTGTTAAAAATTCAGGTATCGGGTATACCCGAAATACCCGATTTTTTAATTAATAAATTTTAAATTATTTAATTAAATTTAATTTAAAAATCTGTAAAATTTTGAATTAAAATTCAATTTTAATTTAAAATTTTAGACTTGGGAGTTGAGATTTGTGCTTGTTGATTTTTGATTTGATGTTATATATTATTTGTTAATACATGGAATTAAAAACATATACAATTATATAGGGAAAGGCTGAAAATAGGGGCTACATTTTTGAATTTTTTTTATAAAAAATAGGGTATTTCGAGTATTAGGGTACCCCGATTAAGCCAAATCGGGTACTTCGGGTACCCTAATACCCGAAATACCCGATTTTCACTGTTTGACTTGAAAGATTCAATTTTGACCGGGTAATTTAGGGTACCCGAATACCCGACTCGGGTACCCGAGTTGGGTATTAGGGTACCGATTTTTTTTCGGGTTCGGGTATAGGATTTTGGTCTTATTCGGAATCGGGTACCCTATTTTTTCGGGTAGGGTACCCGATCCCGACCCGATTCCCATGCCTACACCCTAGTGTGACAGTGAGTCCAAGCTCACTTAGAGCATCCACAATGGTGGTGTCTTAGAGGGGTGTCTTAGGAGTGGGCCCCACCTAAGACACACCCCTCTCCAATGCATTGTGTCTTAGGTGGGTGCTTAGATCCTCATTTCCACAAAATTCATATTTCTACACTTTTATTTTTAAAATTCAAATTTCATTAAAATTAAAATTCTACATTACAATAATTTAAATAAAATTAAAAACATAATTAAAATACGCTAATAAAATAAAAAATAACATAATTTCCTAATTTAAATAAGCCCTCGACGCTTGAGCACTTCTTGGACTAGGTGGTTGTGCAAAGCCAATTGTGCATCCGTCATACCCGTCGTATCCTTGTTCAAGAGCTTCATATCCATCTCCTCTCGTTTCATCTCGGCTTGCATTTTTTTGGCCTCGGCGATTACCCCCGTTTTGAGAGCATGCTCCTTCATGCTTTCGGCCACCTTCTCGAGGGCGTCGGAGAACGCCGATCCTCCTCCCGAAGACCCTTCTCCCTTCTTCGCCTTGCCCTTGTCTCGCTTTCCCGCTTTTCGGCCTTGGGGTCTCGCCGTGACACTCGGCTCCGAAGAAGTAGTGGTTGCTTCACCATTGGAGCCCTTCGACTTTTTGGCGGAGTGGAAATCCCCAGCTTGCGACGTGAATCTTTGGCAGTCACGAAGCACTTTTCAAGCTTTGACGTAGGAGAATTGCTTCTTGAAATTCGTCTCGAACATCGTCTGGGCTTGTTGGAAGATTTGATCGTCGCTCATACCACTCCCCCAGTAGTCCTTGCAGGTGTTGTAGAAGCCCTCGAAGAATTTTGTCTCCTTTTGGACACGGGCGAAGTGGGACTTGAGATGATCCGGCTTTCGCGGCGGCGCTCCCGACGTATTAAGCGCGTTGAACTTCTCGGCGATTGCTCCCCAATATTGGAGCAACTTTTGGGAGGTCCCCAAAATAGGATTGTGGGTTGCCTCCGCCCACAATATTGCCACGAGCTTGGTCTCCTCGCTAGAATATGCAGCACGGGTGCCCTTGGCTTTCGGCTTCACCTCCTCCGGCTCTTCTTGAACGTTGGCGTTTGCCGCCGGCGTAGGAACATTTCCCGTTGCCAAGACATTCGAGGCTTGTGAAAATGGAGCAAACCCCATCATTGGAACCCTCGATCCGCCTTGTTGCTCCATGTATTCATCGAATTCACGATCCATCTTTCGAAATGTAGAAGAGAGAATTGTTTTTGGGAGAGAATTGTAGTTGAAGATGTTGGTGAATTTGAAAGAATGGAAGGAAGAGTGGTATTTATAGAAGGGGAAAAAAGAAAAAAAAATAAAAAATCAAAATAGCCGTTGAATTTGCAACGGTCGTTTTTTTTTTTAAAAAAAAAAAACAAAAATTGAAAACGGTCGAATTTTGCCAAAATTACCGATTTTTTTATATATTTTTTTTAAATTGGGCGCGTCCTTCGGACGCGCCGTCTCCTCTCCTCTCTCGCCCCGTGTTGAAGCCTCGACCCCGCTTCGCATCTGGGCGCCCCTCCAGCGCGCGGCCGACTCCTTCGCCCCGGATCGACACCGGCTTCGACTTTGGCGCTGTGGATGCTCTTAGAGCATCTCCAATGCATGGTGTCTTAGGGGGTGTCTTAGATGGTGGTCCCCACCCACCTAAGACACACCCCTCTCCAATGCATTGGTGCTTAGATGTCTTAGATCTCCATTTCCACAAAATTCATATTTCTACACTTTTATTTTTAAATTCTCAATTTCATTAAAAATAAAATTAAACATTACAATAATTAAAATAAAATTTAAAACATAATTAAAATACGATAATAAAATAAAAAAATAATAATTTTCTAATTTAAATAAGCCCTCGACGCTTGAGCACTTCTTGGACTAGGTGGTTGTGCAAGGTCAATTGTGCCTCCGTCATACCCGTCGTGTCCTTGTTCAAGAGCTTCATATCCATCTCCTCCCGTTTCATCTCGGCTTGCATTTTTTTGACCTCGGCGATTTCCCTCGTTTTGAGAGCATGCTCCCTCATGCTTTCGGCCACCTTCTTGAGAGCGTCGGAGAACGTCGAACCTCCTCCAGAAGACCCTTCTCCCTTTTTCGCCTTGCCCTTGTCTCGCTTTGCCGCTTTTTGGCCTTGGGGCCTCGTCATGACACTCGGCTCCGAAGAAGCGGTGGTTGCTCCACCATCGGAGCCCTTCGACTTCTTTGCGGAGTGGACATCCCCGGCTTGCAACATGAATCTTTCACATTCGCGAAGCACTTTTCAAGCTTTGATGTAGGAGAATTGCTTCTTGAAATTCGCCTCGAACATCGTCTGGGCTTGTTGGGTGATTTGATCGTTGCTCATACCACTCCCCCAATTCTCCTTGCAATTGTTGTAGAAGCCCTCAAAGAATTTCGTCTCCTTTTGGACACGGACGAAGTGGGACTTGAGATGTTCCGCCTTTCGCGGCGGCGCTCCCGACTCATTGAGCGCGTTGAACTTCTCCGCGATTGCTCCCCAATATTGGAGCAACCTTTGGGAGGTCCCCAAAATAGGATTGTGGGTTGCTCCGCCCACAAGATTGCCACGAGCTCGGACTCCTCGCTAGAATATGCAACGCGGGTGCCCTTGGCTTTCGGCCTCACCGCCTCCGGCTCTTCTTGGACGTTGGCGTTCGCCGCCGGCGTGAGAAGATTTCCCGTAGCCAAGACATTGGAGGCTTGCGAAAATGGAGCAAATCCCATCATTGGAAGCCTCGAACCGCCTTGTTGCTCAAGGTATTCATCGAATTCGAGATCCAATATAAGCAAAATGTAGAAGAGAGAATTGTTGTTGGGATTAAAAAAATTTTAAAGAGAGAATTCTAGTTGAGAAAGTGGTGAATTTGATATTGTGGAAGAATGGTATTTATAGAAGGGAAAAAAGGAAAAAAAAATTAATAAAACAAAAAATAACCGTTTACAGCAACGGTCGAATTTAAAAAAAAAATTGCAACGGCTATTTTAAATTTAAAAAATGAATTTCTATTTTTTTTAAATGGGGCGCGTCCGGAAGACGCACCAATCATTTCCTCCCTTCCGTGTCTTAGTTAAGACACCGCCTCGCATCAGGGCGGGTCTCCAACGCTGGCAGCCTCCCAGCGACCCGGATCGACACTCCACTCGCACCAGCGAGTGGAGATGCTCTTAGAGAGCATCGAGAGCAACAAATTGGCTGGAGGCAGTGTCACCCCAAGGTGACAGTCACCCTAGGGTGACTTTACATCAAGATGCGTTTTTTTGCAGGAGCCTTAGTTACCCTAGGGTGACCCTCATCCTTGGGTGACCATGACATTCTTTTTACGAGAATTTAAGTGGGAATAGTAGTTTTTTCACTTAACACTCAACTATATTCTCTTAATTTCATTACTCTAGATTTGGTAGAAAAAGGTAGAAACACATATATTTTGCAAATTTTCTCTACAAATATCATTGTTAGAAGAATTGAAGCTACTTTTGTGAGAATTTAAATTACTTTCTCTTTAAGTTTTACTTGACTGATTTTTTTTTGTCCTGGATGAATGTTTGCGCTATGATGAACTAATTTCTAATCTACGGTTGGAGCTTAACTTGGATTTAATTGATTTGCTTGTGAATTTTTTATGCACATTATCCAATTCAGTTGTTTGATTTTCGATTTAGCAATTGATCATTGTTTTGTTGTGTTTGCAACGTGTGAGATCGAGAGAAAGAACTCGTTGCTTGACCGTGGTTGGACTTAATTGGAAACGTATAGTCTAATAATTGATTAATTCATATGATTTAATTAGCGTAGACTGCAAGCTTAAATTTGAAAGCTATGGTTTGAGCACATACGTTAGGATAATTTTGCGGGTTCATGAATTGTGCAATATTTTCACTGGCTTATAAATTTCCCGAGAAGATGATCCATCGCTCTAGAATCTTTAATCGTTGAACTTTTATTTATTTATTATCTTGAATTTATTTCTTATTATTTTAGATACTATACTTGAAACATTGGATAAAATGTGTAGGATTTATTGCTTTTACGTGTGTAACACATAAATCAAAACCATGCTAAGTCTTCTTCGTGGAATCTGACTTGGGTTAACTCATTACAAAACGATAGATCTCGTTCTCTTGCGAGTAATCTATAGGTTGAACATGTAACATTACTCGCTAATTACACAAATTCATTTGAATGTGTAAATGTAACTATTGCAATCGTTGAATATACGACATCTTGCAAGAAATCCAAGAATTTTTATTAAATATCTGTCGTAATAACAACCCGAACATTTTTAAGTAACATTAATAAATAAATTGAATAAACAACAAAATATTATAAATTATAAAAATCGCTTAAACATGTCGATTAATGTTCAACCTCGTTTTTAAAAATGATTTTAGTTGCAATTTCTATCTCAAATTTGTAAATAATACCTAATAATTTTTCAAACTCATTTATATTTATAAAATATAATTTATTAGAATAATTAGTTATGTTTCTCAACAAATTTCAAACATTGCATTGCAAGTATTAATAATACATAATATATCAAATATTTTTATTAACCAAATTATGCATGTTTTTTAGGAAAAAAGAAAGACATAAATGAGAATGAAAAAAGAAATAAATAATTTTTTGTATTTTATGGAAATTTTTATGTTTGGGGTCAAGATTTCTATGTTGAGAAAGAGAGAATTATTATTAAAAATATAAAATTAAATAATAAATCAATATCAAAGTAATTAGACGATGGAGGATTTTAGATAAATAAAAATTAAAATATCACATAGGAGAGAGAATTGTTGTGGGCACAGGAATCATCAATTTGGGATTAATATGAATCGTCATGGATTTTTCCTACTCCTTATTTCACCTTTGTGCTCGTTGAGTGCTCATCGACCACCTTGGATCCCGAGCGCGCGGTATTGATTAATGTCAGGGCTGACATGAAATCCCAACATGATGAATTGTTGTGGGGTTGATTCTGCGTATTTTAAGGAGGAGAATGCCACCGGACTTATAAGAAATCATGAGGGAAACTTTGTAGCTGCGTATTTTTATTAAGGTATAAATGTCCTAAATGACTACTTTTTTTCTCCCATTAGTAATGTCTCATTACTTTTGAGCATGTAAAATAAGAAAAATGTAATTAGTATATAATTAAAGTGAGTCGTTGGTGTATAAAATAAGTTGGACCCACTGTTAATAATACTTTAAATGATTAATCTTTTAATGAAAAAGGTATGAAACATTATGTCCCAATATAATAATTGAGACATTAGTAATGAGAGGGGGAGATCGGGAGAGTATTATTTATATGTTTTAATCTATCTATTACATAATAGGATACATATTAGAGAGCTCACATCAATTCTAAATCCTATGTGGCACTTTAGAATCATTCTATTCTTAATTTTCTAAATTCTTTATAAATAATTCAACTCAATTTAAATATCGCTCTCTGGCGTAAAAAATGATTCACTTTTACTTTTAAATATATTTTTTTTCTTAATTCTAGATTATTAATCATTGTTTTACTATCTTTAGCTAAAATAATTTTAACTTTGTAATTTTATTTTTTATTGGGAAAAAATCAAGAAAAAGATATATAAAATATAAATTTTAAATATAATCACCAAGCACTAGATATGGCATAATAGATTTATTAGAGTATTAATTACTATGAATTACTAAACTCAAATAATAAATTATTATTAAAATTTTAATTTTTACTATTATTTAAATTGTTAGAATTTCATTTACTAGAGAGCTGATCATTAAATTAAATGATTGAATATGATTTTAAATTTGAATGATGTCGTTTAAAGTTTGAGACGAGGTGATGCTCATAACTCAATTTTGGTATTTCAAGTTTTAGAGATGATGCTCATAAGTACAAGGCGAAATTATTAGAACTCAATTATGATCTTTTAAACTCTAGACAAGATGATGCTCACAAGTCAATTGTGGTCTTTCAAACTTCAGACAAAATGATGCTCAAAACTCGATTATGGTATTTCAAGTTTCAGACAAGATGATGCTCAAAACCCAGTTATATTTTTCAAGTCCCAGAAGTGATGGTGTTCGGAAGTCAGAGATGACATGTTTATTCTCATAACTCAATTATAGTTTTGCAAACTCTAAACTCAACATAATACCCATAAGTAAGTTATAATCTTCAAACTTTAGATAAGATGATACTCAAAAATCAGATATGGTATTTCAAATTCCAGACGATATGGTTTTCAAAATTCGGACGTTCAAATGTCATATGTGGTTTTTAGAGCTCCAGATGATTATCTAGTCTTATTATGTCCACATATGAGATGATACTCAGATGATTAATTAAATTATTTCTTATCTATCAATTTAAAAGAATTTGTACAAATTTAATAAATATTATCTATATACGATTAACAACAAATACAACACATCAATCATACATCATATCATACTTCAAATTTACATATTTTTTTGTGTTCTAAAATCTTCAATCCCACACCAACTTTTTTTAAACTTCATCAAATGAATATTTATATGAAAAGGTATTTCTATTATTACAATCTACAATTAAAATTTAATTGGTGAAAGTGATTGAGATTAATATTATTTCAAATATTGTACTACTAATTTAATTTGATCATATTTAAATTAATTATAAAAATAATTTATATATAAATATTTCATACGCTATAATAATATAAATTAATTATAAGTAAATACTCCCTCCGCCCCATTTGTATGGCACCCTTGCCATTTTGGGCTATCCCAATTGTATTGGCTTCTTTTTTAAAATAGTAAAAATAAGGGCTCTTAATTGGGCAAAAGTAAAGCTCTCCACCTATTTAATTCATAAATAAATATTTTTTTTAATTTTCGTGCCAAAAAATAAAAAGTCAATACAAATGAGATTGAGGGAGTATTATCGTAACAACTAGGGGTGGCACGGTACGGTATACCTTATTAAATCGACCATACCTTATACCTTACCTTTACCTCCGGTATGGAGAAAATTCATACCTTTACCTTACCTTTACCTACGGTATACCTTAGTTCGGTATACCTTAAGTACGGTATGGAGAATATACAAAACCTTTACCGTACCTTTATTTCGGTATACCTTACCGAATTTCGGTATACCGTACTTTCACGGTATACTGCACTTTAACGGTATATCACAATAATCGGTATTATCAAAATCGAAAAAATTCAATTGGTATATCGTACTTTATATTCGCATACTTGTATGCATTCATGTAATATATAATAAATTATATAAATGTTATAAGTTACATATAATTTATATGTTAGAAGTAATATTATTTATAATATAATACTAATATTATAACTATGCTATTATATATGTAACTATTATAAGTTAGATGTATAATTTATTGTAAAACAATAATTTTAGTTATATATTATAACTATATTATAATATCAAAATAAACAATTTTATTTTATTGTATGACTTATACTATATACTATATTTTATTTATTTTTGTATCATTTGATGATATTTATAAATTTATAAGTTATATAGTATATACTATATACTATATAGATGTTATAAGTTATATGAGATTTATAAGTTAGATGTAATCTAAGTAATAATATAATATCAATATTAATTATAGCTATGCTATTATATACATAGATGTTACACGTCAGATGTATAATTTATTGTAGAACAATAATCTTAGTTATATAATATATAATATTATATTATAACTGTGTTATGATATCAATATAAATAATTCAGTTATATTAAATTATATAACTTACATACTATATTATATTTTATTCACTTTTATATCATTTGATGATTTTTTTATTCGCATACTTGTATGCATTCATGTAATATATAGTAAATTATATAGATGTTATAAGTTACATATAATTTATATGTTAGACGTAATATTATTTATAATATAATACTAATATTATAACTATGCTATTATATATGTAACTATTATAAGTTAGATGTATAATCTATTGTAAAACAATAATTTTAGTTATATATTATAACTATACTATAATATCAAAATAAACAATTTTATTTTATTGTATGACTTATACTATATACTATATTTTATTTATTTTTGTATCATTTGATGATATTTATAAATTCATGTACAATTGTATATATTCACATAATATAGCTTTTATACACCCTTTTATAAAATTTATAAATATTTTTAAAAATATAGACATAAAAATAAATATTATATATTTTAAAACTATAGATTTTGATACGATATATACCGCGATTTTCGGTATACCAATATATACAGACAACTGCGGTATATCAGAATAAGGTATTGTACCTTATTACCGGTATATACCGAATATTAAGGTATACCAGAATAAGGTATGATACCGCATCACCGGTATATGCAGTAATATTCGGTATACCAGTAATACGGTATCATACTGTATTCTGGTATATACCTTTAATATGATATTTATTAATTTTTTCGGTATATACCGCGGTATCGGTATACACCGGTATACCCCGGTATTTGGAAAATTCATACTTTTATCTTACCGTAAATCTTTGGTACGGTATCATACCTTACCAAAAAAACCGGTATACCTTAAATTCGATATTTTGCGGTATTTTACGGTACGGTATGGCCGGTATACCGAAAACGGTATATTTTTCCAGCCCTAGTAACAACATTAAGATCTTAACTGACGGATAGATTTCCTGGTGGAATTTGGGACCCTCTTTGTCAAAATTTTAAAATAGATGGCCAAGAGATTGCCAACTCAACATGAAATCTTGAAACCCAATCACACAATACAGGGATATTCTGATATCCATATCATCAACCTACATTACTACTCTATATACAACTACCAAATAACTTACATCTCTTCATCTCCCAATCCCAAATTTCTTTGCAAAACCCAAAACTTCAATCTTCCATTTCTTACTAATACAATGGCAGCCTCTTCAATGGCTCTTTCTTCCCCCTCTTTCGCCGGACAGGCGGTGAAGCTCTCTCCCGCCGCCTCAGAGACCGCCGGAAACGGCAGAGTCTCAATGAGAAAGAGCATCAAAAAGCCTGCAGTCTCCTCCGGCAGCCCATGGTACGGCCCCGACCGTGTTAAGTACTTAGGCCCATTCTCCGGCGAGGCCCCAAGCTACCTCACCGGAGAATTCCCCGGCGACTACGGCTGGGACACCGCCGGACTTTCTGCTGACCCCGAGACCTTCGCCAAGAACCGTGAGTGATACGTCTGAACCAGCGGTGCCCAATGATACCACTAGCCCAAGCCCAATCAAAAAGGATGAAGGTCCACACCATGCAAGGCCCACAAGAGTTACTCGGCCCCCCAACAAATTCAAGGATTATATCGTGGGATGATATCAAAGCTGCTGGTCCCAGGGAGTTTGTTAGGAGTGCAGGTCCAGTTGTTTCTTTTGTTTGCTAGCATAACCGAAGGCCTGCGTGCCATTAAATAGATGTAAAACCCTAGTTGCTTTTTCTTTAATGAATGAAAATCCTGCTGCTATCTGAAAATCTTGTTATTTCCTGCATTTTTGGGAGTTAGAGTTCACTCGAAGAACTCAACACTAATTGAGAGTGTATCAATTGGTGCTTTCATTGCCTTTTTTTTCTCCTTTTCACCATGGTTGACTCTGACATCCTCGCTGCCATCAATTCACTCAAAGCCCAACTGGAATCTCAACAACTCGCCCATTCCACCACCATCCAACAATTTATGACATCGGTCGAGTCCCGTTTTGCAGATCTGCATTCTCGTATCACACCTGGGTTCCGCTACTCTGCTTCCGGCTCTTCTCGGCCTCCACACCGCCCGCCGCCAGATCCAGTTCCACCGGCCGATATCTCGCCCTTACTTCGTTCCATGAAAATGGACGTGCCTCGTTTTGATGGATCCGATCCTCATGGTTGGATCTTTCGCATTGAGGAGTTTTTTTGACTTTCATGGTACCCCGGACGATATTCGCCTTCGCATAGTATCGTTCCACATGGACGGTAAGGCTGCTTCTTGGTTCCAGTGGGCGAAAGCCAACAACCTCCTCTCTTCATGGCCGGCGTTCCTTTCTGGTCTCACAGACCGCTTCAGTTCCACTCTGTTCTCGGACCCTCAGGGTGCTCTATCTAAGCTCACTCAAACGTCTACTGTGACTGATTTTCAGTCATCGTTTGAAGAGCTAATGAACCAGGTCACGGGGCTCCCAGAACACCTTCTCATCAGTTTCTTCATCACAGGTCTCCGAGCCGACATTCGTCGGGAGCTAAGCATTTCTCGGCCTTCTTCTCTTATGGAAACTTTTGCCTTGGCGCGGGCGTATGAATCTCGACTGGAAGAGGCCAAGCAGGACTTGCGCCCACCGCAACGGTGGCCGCTGAAGGTGGCGCCGCTCACGGCTATACCCCCACGAAGCTCTATGTCTGCCCCCACTTCGCCGCCACCATTGACATCGCCGCCGGCGCGCCCTCCGCCAATCTCATCGTCAGGTCCTTCTTCCCCTGTTCCATCAGCCCCTTCCCTTCCCGTCAAACGCCTCACGGCAGCAGAAATCAAAGACAAACGAGAGAAGGGGTTATGCTATAATTGTGACCAAAAATGGTCATCATCTCACCGCTGCCGCAGCAAGTTCTTCCTGCTATTGGGTACGGATCAAGAAGACGAAGCCGATCTTGAGGAACTACCACAAGACGAGGTTGCAGATGAAACCACGGTGGGCGATATATCTAGCTTACATTCATTCTCTGGCTCCACGAGCCCTCGTTCTCTCCAGCTCACAGGAACAGTTCGCGATCGCACTATACGTGCTCTTGTGGATAGTGGGAGCACGCATAACTTCATCCATCCCACTCTGGTGGAAGCTCTGCACTTACCTCTGCGAGCAATACCTTCATTCCGAGTGTTTGTGGGCAACGGTGATTTCCTACCCTGTACGCACATCTGCCCGGCTGTTCCGCTCATTATTCAAGACAATTCCTTTGAGGTCGATCTGTACGTTTTGGCAATTGGTGGTCCGGATGTCGTCTTAGGTATTCAATGGCTCCAAGGATTGGGAGCCGTCACCCACGACTATGCCAAACAAGAGATGGCATTTACCCTTAGCGGTAAACGAGTGGTGTTGCAAGGCGATACTCCACCGGCGACTCCGATTGTTACTTTTTCACAGTTTCTTTCCTTGATCTCCTCTGAATCAGTGGACCAAGTTTTCGAAATTTGGGTTCGGGCTGTTCCAGACAATGGGCCTCATTCCTTATTTTCTTTAGAATCCAACACTAATATCACGCTTGGGCCCAACATGAATATAGAAGATGTTACCAGCCCAGTGGAGTTAAAGCCCATATTACAGCAGTACCGCCATCTTTTTAAGGAGCCCACCGGCCTTCCACCCCACAGAGCTATAGATCACCGGATTCACTTGCTACCCAACGTTGCCCCGGTCAACGTTCGACCGTACCGTTACCCACAGTTCCAGAAATGCGAGATGGCCAAGTTGGTAGCCGAAATGCTGAAGCAAGGTATTATCCGTCCTAGTCGGAGCCCCTTTTCTTCTCCGGTGCTACTTGTTCGTAAGAAGGATGGCACTTATCGATTTTGTGTCGATTACCGCGCCCTCAATGCAGTCACGGTACGCGACCATTTCCCTATTCCGACCATCGATGAATTATTTGATGATCTTGGTGCTGCTAGAGTATTTACTAAATTGGATCTCCGATCCGGTTACCATCAAATTCGGGTTCATGGTAAAGACATTCATAAGACGGCTTTCCGCACAGCCGATGGCCACTTCGAGTTCCTTGTGATGCCATTCGGTCTCTGTAATGCTCCCTCAACTTTTCAGGCCATGATGAATAACATTTTCACGGACCAGCTCCATAAGTTCGTTGTGGTATTCTTCGACGACATTTTGGTGTACAGCCCCGACTTGGTATCTCATATCTCCCATCTTCGTACTATTTTTGAGTGCCTTTCTACTAATCACTATTTTTTGAAGTTGTCTAAATGTGTGTTTGGACAAGCCACTATTGATTACTTGGGACACATTATCACGAATGGTGTCGTCAAACCAGACCCGGACAAGATTGAGTCTATGGTCACATGGCCTTCCCCGACTGCCATCCGTCACCTTCGTGCTTTCTTGGGCCTCACCGGTTACTACCGGCGTTTTATCAGGGGTTACGCCGGCATTGCTGCGCCGTTGACGGACTTACTGAAAAAGAGTGCGTTTATATGGTCGTCAGGAGCGCAAGGTGCTTTTGAACTCCTCAAGAAAGCCATGACCACAGCACCGGTGCTTCATCTGCCCAATTTTGCCATCGAATTCGTGGTGGAAACTGACGCTTCCGACGTGGGGGTAGGGGCTGTTCTAATGCAGGAAAACCACCCTCTAGCTTTTTTCAGCAAGAAGCTAGGCCCTCGCCTTCAAGCAGCCTCTGTCTATATCAAGGAGTTATATGCAATAACAGAGGCAGTCCGCAAATGGCGACAATACCTTTTAGGGCGTTTCTTTGTGGTGCGCACTGATCACAAGAGCATTAAGGAGTTGTTTCAGCAAGTAATTCAAACGCCGGAGCAGCAACGATATGTGAGTAAGCTTTTAGGCTATCATTTTCGCATAGAGTACCGGACTGGTACTTCTAATAGGGCGGCTGATGCCCTCTCACGTCTGCCAGAGGAGACCACCAATGCTGAACCACAACTCTTTCTTCTTTCGGGTACTAGCAAACCTGTCTCTGAATTATTGGATGTTATTCGGCAAGAAAATGCTACTTTACCAGACTTGCTAGACCTCCACGCCAAGTTTCAAGACCAGAAACTGTCGCCGGACTACTCTGTTCAAGAGGGACTTTTATTTTTCAGACGCCGGTATTATATCAGTGCCGCTTCCACTCTCATTCCTCATCTCTTACATGAGGCTCATGCTACGCCTATGGGTGGTCACGGTGGGGTAAAACGCACACTAGTGCGGCTGGCTGCAACCTTCTATTGGCCAAAAATGCGCAGTTCCGTTGAATACTACGTGTCTACGTGTCTAACGTGTCAACAAACGAAGTATTCCACACAACCACCAGCGGGATTGTTGCAACCTCTTCCCGTTCCTGCCCGTGTTTGGGAGGATATTACCATGGATTTCATTGTTGGATTGCCTCTCATTCGCCATTATACGGTGATTTTGGTCGTGGTTGACCGCCTAACTAAGTCTGCCCATTTTGGGCCGTTACAGACGCACTTCACCGCTTCTTCGGTCGCTATTCTCTTTATGGACATCGTCGTCAAATATCATGGGTTCCCATCATCGATTATTTCGGATCGTGATCCGATTTTCTTGAGTAAATTTTGGCACCACTTGTTCGAGCTTTCAGGTACTAAGCTCCATCATAGCACCGCTTACCATCCTCAAACGGACGGCCAAACGGAGGTGGTCAATCGTGGCATCGTGCAGTACCTACGGGCCTTCTCCCACTCCAAGCCCACCACATGGCTTCAATTTTTGAATTGGGCAGAGTACTCCTATAATACCTCATACTGTGAAAGTATCCGTATGACCCCCTTCCAAGCTCTCTATGGCCGACTGCCTCCGAGCATCCCTTCGTATGTGCCTGGATCATCCAAGATTCAAGCAATTGAAGAGTTATTAGTTGAGCGCGATGAACTCCTCAAACAACTCAAGGCCACCCTTGCCCAAGCTCAGCAGCGGATGAAGCAAAAGGAGGACCGTGCGCGTCGAGAGCTGGAGTTCCAGGTTGGGGATAAGGTGTTAGTCAAATTGCAACCTTATCGCCAAACTTCTATTGCTGGTCGTGTGTCTCCTAAACTGGCGCGACGTTTTTATGGTCCATTCCAGATCACGGAGAGAATTGGAGTCGTGGCGTACCGACTGGATTTGCCCCCGACTAGCCGCATTCATCCCGTCTTTCACGTATCTTCCTTGAAGCCTTTTAAAGGAGATGGTTCCGAGTTGGTATGTCAACTGCCACCAGACTCAAGACATGGCCAGCCGATGCTTACCCCAGTGGCAGTCTGCTCGGCACGTCAAATACTCTCTCGCGGCAAGGTGTGTCCCCAAGTTTTGGTTCAATGGTCAGGCGAGCCCCCGGAGAGCTCAACGTGGGAGGATCTTGAAGAATTCAAGCGTGATTTTCCTCAGTTTCACCTTGAGGACAAGGTGGTTTCAGAAGCGGTGGGGAATGATACGTCTGAACCAGCGGTGCCCAATGATACCACTAGCCCAAGCCCAATCAAAAAGGATGAAGGTCCACACCATGCAAGGCCCACAAGAGTTACTCGGCCCCCCAACAAATTCAAGGATTATATCGTGGGATGATATCAAAGCTGCTGGTCCCAGGGAGTTTGTTAGGAGTGCAGGTCCAGTTGTTTCTTTTGTTTGCTAGCATAACCGAAGGCCTGCGTGCCATTAAATAGATGTAAAACCCTAGTTGCTTTTTCTTTAATGAATGAAAATCCTGCTGCTATCTGAAAATCTTGTTATTTCCTGCATTTTTGGGAGTTAGAGTTCACTCGAAGAACTCAACACTAATTGAGAGTGTATCAGTGAGCTCGAGGTGATCCATTGCCGGTGGGCCATGCTGGGTGCCCTCGGCTGCGTCTTCCCGGAGCTCTTGGCCCGCAACGGCGTCAAGTTCGGGGAAGCCGTCTGGTTCAAGGCCGGCTCTCAAATCTTCAGCGAGGGTGAGACTCTATTCGAGCACATAACATTTCTATTAATTTTAGTTATACTAAATGAGCATTTTACTATAAATATTTATATATAAACATTTGAATATATGATGTAGGTGGACTTGATTATTTGGGCAACCCGAATCTGGTTCATGCACAGAGCATCTTGGCCATCTGGGCTAGCCAAGTGCTCCTAATGGGAGCCGTTGAGGGCTACAGAATTGCCGGTGGGCCCCTCGGGGAAGTCGTGGATCCGTTGTACCCGGGCGGTAGCTTCGACCCATTGGGGCTTGCCGATGACCCGGAAGCATTTGCTGAGCTAAAGGTGAAGGAGATTAAGAATGGTAGACTTGCCATGTTTTCAATGTTCGGATTCTTTGTTCAGGCCATCGTCACCGGAAAAGGGCCGTTGGAGAACCTCGCAGACCACCTCGCCGACCCCGTTAACAACAATGCTTGGTCATACGCCACCAACTTTGTCCCCGGAAAGTGAACTTCATAAGATGTAGCACCAAATTTTCACTTGTATTGTTTGATGCTGATCTATGAATTTTAATAAAATGGAATGTGAAATTTTCTTGGTCAAAGATGTGGATTCGTTGTGGTTAATTATGCTGATCTATATATACATCTCCCTATGATTAATTATTTTCTTCTGTCAATGTTACCTATTTGGAACTAAAAAGGAATGAGTAGAGTGTTGGAGTATAAAAGGATAATTGGAGAAATTAATAAATATTGGAGGAATGAATTTCTTTAAATTTTGGCTACTATGTGGACGTGTGTGTGCGTGTGTATATGATGGAGAAAAACTTATGAAAGCAAATTTGCTTATTTTCTTTTCTGCACATCACAACTCCAATACAAATACATATTTATAGGTGGAGATTGCCACCATATTTGACATATTGTTGCCCACCATATTTGACATATTATTGCCACCATATTTGACAAATTATTGCCCACCATATTTGACATATTATTGCCACCATATTTGAAAAAACTAATATTCTAGAATTCTTACTAAATTAAGTTTATTTATTCAACACTCCCCCTTAAACTTGATTTGTCACTCCGAGCAAAATTCTGAACTTGACGAAATCCTCGAATTTGAGCGGTTTGGTAAAAATATCGGCAACTTGATCTTGTGATTTCACATACTCCACTTGGACCTCCTTTTTGTGATGCATTCTCTGATGTAGTGGAAGCGGGTGTCAATGTGCTTGCTTCGATTATGAAACACCGGATTCTTTGAGAGCGCGATTGCTGACTTATTATCCACGCAAATAGTTGTTGGCTCCTTTTGTGGCCATCCAAGCTCCATTAATAGGCTTCTGAGCCAAACTGCATGGCAAACACTGGATGTGGCAGCCACATATTCAGCTTCACATGTTGACAGTGTGACTATGGGTTGCTTCTTTGACATCCAGGTGAAAGCAGTGTCTCCCATGAAAAATACGAAATCCGCTTGTACTCTTGCGATCGTCATTGTCTCCGGCCCAATCGCTATCACTATACCCAACAAGCTTATAATCATCAGTACTTGAATAGAACAGGCCATAGTTGAGCGTACCTTTGAGGTAGCGAAGAATTCTCTTTGCCGCCTTAAAATGCGTAGTGGTTGGATTTTCCATATAGCGACTTACGAGTCCTGTCGCATAAAGAATATCCGGCCTTGTGCAAGTTAAGTACCGTAAACTTCCAACCAAGCTCTTGAACAATGTCGGGTCCACTTTTTCTCCTCCATCATTCTTGGATAATTTGATCCCGCATTCCACTGGCGTGTTGATTGCTTTGCAGCCCTCCATCTTGAACTTCTTGAGAATTTCCTTGGCATATACTTCTTGTGTGATGAAGATCCCATCTTCGAGTTGCTTGACTTCCACACCGAGATAGTACGCCATCAGCCCAATGTCGGTCATCTCAAACTCCTTTGACATGGCCTTCTTGAACTCATCAATCATCTTTGGATTATTTCCTGTGAAGATCAAATCATCTACATACAAGCACACAATTAATATATCCTCTCCATTGACTTTAACGTAGAGGGCATGCTCGTGAGGGCATTTGGTGAAGCCATTCTCCTCCAAGTACTTATCGATCCTGCTATTCCATGCCCTTGGTGCTTGCTTTAGTCCGTATAGGGCCTTCTTTAACTTCAAGACTTTATCTTCTTGCCCTTTCACCTCGTAGCCCATTGGCTGCTTGATATAGACTTCTTTGTCTATATACCCATTCAAGAAGGCTGATTTGACATCCATTTGATAAATCTTCCATCTATTTTGGGCTGCAAGAGAGAGTATTAGTCTGATAGTTTCTAAGCGAGCGACAGGAGCAAATACCTCATCATAATCGATTCCAGCTCTTTGGCTATATCCTTTTGCAACCAGCCTTGCTTTATATCTTTCAACTTCACCCTTGGAATTCTTCTTAACTTTATACACCCACTTGACACCAATAGCTTTGTGCCCTTTCGGTAGTGTCACGAGCTCCCACGTATCATTCTTCTTTATAGCCTTGATTTCTTCATCCATCGCGATTCGCCAATTTTCACTATCTGCTGCTTCTTCAAAGCTTACAGGTTCACAGTCAGCAAATAGGCAGAATAAGGTAAGATCTTCTAACCTTTCAGTATCCTCATATATCTCGCCCAAACTCCTTGCTCGTGGTGTGGCTCTTTCATTTAAGAAAGATGGTGGCGAGTCTTCAGTGACTGGCACTGGTGAAGCTGGTGGAGTCACTGGCTCTTGTTGGACTTCTCCAATTTGCTCTTCTGCACTTTGTTCTTCTAACTGTGGGATGTAGGTGAAGTCACCGTTGGAGCTGAAATCCCATACTCCTTCTTCGTTGAACTCGACGTCTCGACTTATCACTGTTTTCTTGGTCTCTGGGTTATATAACTTATAGCCTTTGGAGCTAGAGTCGTACCCGATAAAGATGAATGCTTCACTTTTGTCATCGAGCTTCTTCCTTCTCTCATCTGGTACATGCACGTAGGCTTTGCTCCCAAATACCTTTAGGTGAGAAATTCCTGGCTTTCTCCCGCTCCAGGCTTCTTGTGGAGTCATTCCCCACACGCTCCTTGTCGGCGATCGGTTGGACAGGTACACCGCGCACGCCACTGCTTCTGCCCAGAACTCCTTAGGCAAATTCTTCGTCTTTAGCATGCTCCTCGCCATCTCCATGATTGTCCTATTTTTTCTTTCCGCCACTCCGTTCTGTTGGGGGGATCTCGGAACTGTCAGGGGCCGCCGAATTCCATTTGCTTCGCAAAATTCTAGAAACTCCCTTGACGTGAATTCTCCGCCTCGATCGGACCTCAGGGCCTTGATTTGTTGTCCGCTCTCCTTCTCGACGGCAGCTTTAAATTTCTTGAATGCATCAAATACTTCTGACTTCTGCTTCAAGAAATATACCCACGTTTTTCTAGAAAAATCATCAATGAATAGCAGAAAATAATTATTTTTACCCAGGGAGCTTGGATTTATTGGCCCACACACGTCAGCATGAATCAACTCCAGTGGCTTTTGAGCTCTTGAGCTTGACTCCTTTGGAAACGGCTTTCTGAACTGCTTCCCGAGTAGACAACCTTCGCAGAGTTGATCGGGATGTTTGATGGATGGTAGGCCTCTCACCATCTATTTTTTAGACAATAACTCCAAACCACCAAAATTTAAGTGCCCAAACCGAAGATGCCACAACCAAGACTTATCTTGGTAACATGCTTTCAGGCATTTTGCCACATCATTTCTAATATTTAATAGAAACATTCTATTTTTCGACATTGGCACCTTGGCAATAAGATTATTTTTGTCATCTCTTATTGAAAGGTTATAATCTCTCATGTGAATATCATAACCTTTCTCTAAGAGTTGTCCCAAACTCAAGATATTATTTTTCATATTGGGCACGTAATAAACTATTGGAAATAAATTCATGATTTCCATTCTTCAAGCGGATTAAAATTTTTCCTTTTCCTTTAACTGGAATTTTAGATTGATCACCAAAGGAGACGTTGCCACTTACCGACTCATCGAGCTCCACAAACATATTTCTTTTCCCGCACATGTGATTGCTAGCACCAGTGTCGAGGTACCACGTGTTATCTTGTCTTCCAGCTTCTCCTTTATATGCTAGAAGCACACTACCAATATCTTGATTCGTACTTTCGGCGTAATTGGCCTTCTCTTCAATCCTTACTTTTTCACTTCTGCACTCGGAAGCATAGTGCCCAAATTTATGGCAATTATAACACTTTATTGAAGATTTATCGTACCTCGACTGCGGGTTGCTCCTTCCCCGACCATTTGTAAACTCCTTTCTTTCACTACTGTTGACGAAGCCCCCTCGTCCTCGTCCACGTCCACGTCCTCTTCCTCGATCTTGACCTTGACCACGTCCTCTCCCGAATTGTCCATGGCCATTGCTCGAACCTTCTTCTTTTTCTTTCGGGCTTACTTGCAACTTTAAAAGTTGCTCTGAAATTTCTTGCTTTTTCTTTTGCTTCTCCTCATATGCTTGCAGCGACCCCAACAAGAGATCGATCGTCATCTCCTCCAAATTTTTAGTTTCTTCAATCGTCACCACAATGTGCTCAAACTTTGGGGTTAGTGAGCGCAATATTTTCTCCATAATTCTTACATCTTCCAATTTTTCACCATTTCTTTTCATTTGATTAGATACAGCCAAGACTCTTGAAAAATAATCCGAAATCGATTCGGACTCTTTCATATGCAAAGACTCAAACTCTCCTCTTAAAGTTTGAAGTCGTACCTTTTTTACTTGATCTGCTCCTTTGCACGCGTTCTGGAGCTTCTCCCATGCTTCTTTGGCGGTGCTCGCGTTTGAGATTTTCTCGAAATCGTCGTCCCCTAGCGCCTGATAAATGAGACAGAGAGCCTTCTTGTCTCTCTTTCTCGCGTCTCGCAATCTATCCTTTTGTTGTTGGGATAGTGCGGCCTCGTCCTGCGGCTCCTCGTAGCCATTCTCCACGATCTCCCAAACGTCGTGGGCTCCCAATAGCGCCTTCATCTTGATGCTCCAATTGTCAAAGTTGCTCTTGTTGAGCATGGGGACTTGAAACGATTGTAAATTCGCCATACCACAAGTAGAATCTTGTGGCTCTGATACCACTTTGTTGGAGTATAAAAGGATAATTGGAGAAATTAATAAATATTGGAGGAATGAATTTCTTTAAATTTTGGCTACTATGTGGACGTGTGTGTGCGTGTGTATATGATGGAGAAAAACTTATGAAAGCAAATTTGCTTATTTTCTTTTCTGCACATCACAACTCCAATACAAATACATATTTATAGGTGGAGATTGCCACCATATTTGACATATTGTTGCCCACCATATTTGACATATTATTGCCACCATATTTGACAAATTATTGCCCACCATATTTGACATATTATTGCCACCATATTTGAAAAAACTAATATTCTAGAATTCTTACTAAATTAAGTTTATTTATTCAACATAGAGTGCATAAATTCGACTCGATGTTGAAGAAATATGATAGATAAAGAAGAAAATGATTATTTATTATTGCTAGCTACTTTGCAAAGAAGAAATGGTGAAATTAACATTAATTAAGTCCTAGACCTTCTAATTTATACCCATATATGGAAGTGATTTGCGAGGCTCCGGATCTGAAAATATCGGAACGCATAATCGAAAATTTAAGGAAATTAGAACCCATTGAGGGGGCCGGGGCCTCGGCCTCAGAGAATTAATAGCAAGGTTTGCTTTTGTTTATCCCAGTGAAGCTATTGGAAAGGCAAAGCTTAGAACTTAAAAATAGATTTTGCATTTGCGAATTGAATATGAACGGAGTTCAAGATCCATTGCCATCTTTAAGAACCATATCTTCTCTACACTAATTTTTTTTTATTGATAAATTAACAGTATTAAATAAAGAAATTTTAAAGGCCGCTTCACAGGGGACTCAAACCCAAGACCTTTCGCTTTAGGCATTAACCCCTTACCGCTTGGGCAACAGACGCACACTCTTCTCTACACTATTATCATGTATTAAGGAAATTGAAAAATCAAAATTTAATTTATATATGAAAAAATCATACTTCATCCGTCTACAATAAGTGTGGTACATTGGATTTGTCACGAATTTTAGTAAGAGTTTGATAGATATTCTTTTAGTGGAGAAAAGGTAGAACATGTTGATGTTTGAATTATAGGGATTGAGTGTGGGAATGAGTGATTTTTTGATAAATAATGATTGGTTTTTTGAGTTTTTTTTTCTTTTCTTTAAAAAGAATTACTCCCTCTATCCGCCAACCATAAGTATAGTATTTTGGTTGAACACGAGTTTTAATAAAATAATTAATTAATATATTTTTAATAGATAGATGGTCTCACCATATATAAAATGAGTAGTTGAAGTTGAATTAAGTGTGGGCCAGGGCTTCTTCTTTTTTGTAAATAAGGGTATATTTAAGAGTAAAGTATAAGGGTAATGGTGGGGCCATGTCCTGAAAAAAAAAGTGTTATACTTTTTGGCGGATGGAGGGACTATTTTATTTTAAAAGTTGTGAGGTTGAATTATAAAAGTTGAGTGTGAGGTCATATCCTAGAAAAGAAAGTGTTACACTTTTCATGGATGTTAAATAAGAAAATTTTACCACACTTATAGTAGGCAAAATCACTACAAGAAAAGCTATCGATCATCGACGGGCTTATCGCTGGCACTATTTCTGTCGATGATCGCCGATGGAATGCCACCAGATCACCGATGATGATTTTGTTTAAGGCGTGAATTATTAGCTCGTGAATAACCGACTGAATCACCGGCGGTAACTTTTTCAATGGAGGACAGTCGTTGGTATTAATATTTTTTATATTTACTATTTTTTTTTAAAACAAGACTGGCGAAAAGCCGGCAAAATTGTCACCGACATATCTTTTCCGTAGGTAGTCCGTCAGTGAAGTTTTAATACTCTCAGTGTCGGGTCTTCCTCCTGCATTCCAGCTGTTGTGCCCTAAGTCCTAAATTCCTCCTCATAGGCAGAATGAGTATTTGGTTTTAATTGTACAGGTAGTCGATAACTAGCTATGTACAACAAAAAAATATGCCAATTTTTTTTCAAAAATACTGATGGAAACTTCCTTTGGGCAACATGGCCGCCGCTCAACCTCCGGTGAGGCTACTGATGGAAAAGACGTCGAAGAAAATTGTCCATCACCGACGTTCGATAAATCTCCAATGGCGGTTTTGCAGGTAACATAGTTGGAGAAGTCGTTGGGTGCCGTCATCTTTGAGGTGTTTCTGATGGCATTTTCGTTGGTGGTTCCGTAGGTTACCATCGATAGTTGTTCTATTGCGTCAGTGGACTATTTACGGACGTGACGTTGGCCGTCGACCGTCCGTCGGCGAGCCTGGTGAGATTGTTTGTAGTGAATAAGTAATTATTTTCTATACAATTAAAGAAATAATTAATACTTTTTAACCTTGTACGACATGGTGACCATCTTCGGCAGATGCAATGGGAGAATACTTCAATAGCAAGGATTCAACCTGTTCAAAATTTGCACGAAGAGAATGTTGACTAAGTCAATTTATTTTAGGGTTATTGACGCCTAAATACACGATCTTTGAGCCAATTCTAATTTTTTTCTCACGCACTTTAAAAATTGTAAAAAAAATACATTAATTTTATGATTAGCAATTTTACCATGATAATAAATTAGGCTCAAATTGAAACTGGCATGACATGGAAAAGTTGACGTGGATGAAACGATCTGTCTAATGAACAACGTATAGATCAGACATCGCTTCATTAGGGAAAGTGAAATATATTAGATTTTAATTTTGAAAGTAAAACACAATGTTCTTTATTTGATTAATCTCCTAAAGAAAAGAGGGGTTCATTCTAGTGTCCTTGATCTTATTGTTCATCCCGACCTTAATATGTAGAATTGGAGTTTTAAGTGACGAATCGCCTGCGGTTTGTGTGGACCATATATAATATAACCATTCTAATTAGTATCTAATCTTGATTGGTTCTGATCAGTTGATATATGTTTTAAAGTCTAACTAAAACTAATGATTCGTATGTATATATATAGTAGATATATGCTTAGAAGGTGAAAACATTGAAGCTACATTTAACTTCCACCATAAAGAAGAATTTGGTTAAATACTTGGACTTTTTATTAAATTAAGTTTAGTTGTTCGTGAAGCAAAAACATATGAAGTTGGGGGACACTCACTGTTATTTCGATTAAATGTCCCACAAAGGAATACCACCTTATAATTTTTTTTACACTTTGGTGACAATTTATTTAATTCTTGTAGCTCGGAATGTAATGTTAGTTTCAATTTAAACGTAATTTAAAATCATGATAAAATTGTTAGAGTTGTAAAATTTATATATTTTTTGCAACTGTAATGGTTTGTGAAAAAAAAAAAAAAACGAAAATTGGTGTATTTAGGGGTGCTCATTTCTCTTATGTTATAAAAAAAATAATTAAAATGAAAAAAGATTAGTTCCAATATAAATTTCAATTTGGGCGTCGAAATTAAATTTGAGTATGGTGAAAATAATAGTGATAAACATAAGATGCGAAACCCCAAACACCCAAAATGATGGACATCACCTTCATCCCATCCAAACCAAAATTAGAATTAGCCCTACGGATCCAATCTCTCTCACAGCGGATTGGAATATGTTGATGTGCAAAACCGCGCAGAAGCTTTCCTTTCTGATAAAAATCTCGTGTGATCATTTGCGTAGTGGTTGGGCTGGAAAATGAGGAGGCGAAGATGGCGTTGAAGCCGAGCTGAGTAGTGCTGATCGAGATGAAAAATACATGTAGATTGGGATGAGAAACAAATTCAACAAGTTGTTTCGGCCTCCATTAATTCAAGTATAGTCCAGCTAGTAAAGTTGAGGTTGATTCTCCCACAAGAATAAGTAAACGAGGCCATGAATGGATCTTTCCTCGTTCATGGATGGAGACTGACATCGATCGCAACAAAACATTAGCGATGAAAAAAGATTGGTAAGGTGTGGGAGAAATATTATCTTTGCAAATGGGATTCATAATCTTTGACCCTTTGATGCTACTAGCAGTGAGAACGTGCGATGCATGTTTAACACATACGATTTTATACTATTAAAATAAATACATAAATATTACTCCTATTATATAGTTTTGAATATTTTTTTAATTAATTGTATTTATGAAATTGTCTTATTCACTTGACTATAATTAAAATTTTAAAAAGTAATCAATAAAACTATTAATGAATAAATTTTTAAATGTAAAAAAGTAATATTCATAATATATGTCTAAATAAAAATGCAAACAGATCTATGAAAAATGTCGTAAATTATCTAAGTAAAGAGCAAGACGAATTTTAAATCTTTTCTTGTTTGATTTTGACGATTAAGGATCTCAGAATGTTGTTCAGCGGCAAATCACCGTCACTTGTAATTTAATTCAATGTATTCATCAAACTTTTTCTTGGCTACTATTCTTTTTTCTTTTGCGATTTTCTAGACTTCAACTCCATCGATTTATGTCTTTCTTGACGCTATTATTTTTGTTTTTTCTTTTTTTTTCTTTTTTTTTGGGTGAATGTATCAACAATTTTTTAAAAAATTAAAAATGCATATTGCTATCTCCCAAAACAACAAAGACAATTAAAATTATGAAATTTCATTTGCTACAATATTGAGATTTCCACGTTGATTGAATTAATTAGGATATATAAACATAACTTGTAAATGAAATATTTTATACTTTTTGTCAAATATGGAATAACGAATCAACAATCATATTAAAAAATTTATATTAAAATAGACAAATTTTTAAAAACAATCATATTAAAATAATGTTTTAAAATCTATGAGTTTGTAAAAAAAAATGCATATTGCTATCTCAAAAAACAACAAAGACAATTAAAATTATGAAATTCCAATTGCATGCCGAGTGTCTTCAACACAATGCGAATCAATTTCATCTTTTGATTCTTCGTGATTTTGTTGTCCTATTAAACATGTAAATATACTATTATTAATGATAAATAACAACATATAAAATATTTTTTCAAATAAAAAAATTACCTGCGATCAAAACTTGAGTGTAGACCACATTTTTTGTCAACATATTTTGTCTTGTGTCTGTTGTGTTCTACTTAATTAGCACTTTAGTAGTAGACATTGAAGTTCCTTGTGATAGAGAAACATATAATTAATTATCCACGGGAAAAAATATTGGTGATAAATATGCACCAATATTTGGTATAGTTTGTCCTTGAGCTTTGTTTATTGTCATTGCAAAATGAAGTCTGATAGGAAATTGCTTTCGTTTAAACTGAAAAGGATATGCTTCATTTTCAGTTGGTGAAAGAGCAATGGCGGATCCAAGATTTTCAAATTGGGGATTTCCTAGAGCGAGGGAGGTCGGTGAGGAAGGTGACGCACGGCACAGGTATGGATGCTTGCGAATCGCCGGCGAACGGAGTACGGAGTGCCAGAGCTTATAATACGATGTTGCGCTTCAAGATTAAAAAAATTGTAGAGGAATTGACAAGATAATAGTGAAAGTCAGATTTTCAGAGAATGAGGCTGCTATGGTAAGGGGTTTCCGTAGATTTTCAGATTCGTTAGCTGGTTTTGGCCGGGTTTTGGAGAGCCGACAACCCAGAGAAAAAAAAAAAAAAAAAACTAAGCTACTGGCGTGCATACAAGTGATAGGGAAGTAGTTGAATATAAATTGGCTTATGTATATGTTGAAGAAAATATATCCGAGAATTCGAAATTCCAAAATATATCCAAATCTTTTATATTCAATTCAATTCATCATTGACTCAAATGCAACTTATTCGGTGATTAGGGTGGAAAGGATTCCAAATATATGTAATAGGGGTTTCATAGTCATGGTAATGCAATATGGAATGATGCGGATGAAATCAGGTTATAATAATAAATATATATTACATAGATTGTAACTATGTATAGTATAAAATATGTAGAGGGGTAAAATAGGCAATCCACAAGTTGTCCCATATAATGTTTAGACTCTTTTTCTATTAGTATAGATATAGATATAGATATAGATATAGATATAGATATAGATAAAGAGTTGTAAGAATCTCATTATCTTTGTGTGGAAAAATATAGCACTGTCAACTAGCTTATGTATGAAAAAATATAGAGAGGGTGTGTATTACACATAATTAATAAAATTCACATTAATAAATTGTTAGAGTTTGATAATTATAATAAACTTCATAATACATACTACTTATAAAATAGTCTTGAACGCAAGTAGCTCTACTAATTTAATTAAGATGCAACATTGCTAAATGAAATAAGATATTCAGCCATGATTGAAGATTAGTGAGTGTATAAACAGGCACCCCTTCATCCCGATAAGATTTAGAGGATGTTCGGCTAAGCTTATTTTAAAGAGCTTATAATTTAAGTTGTCAAAGTGTTTGGATAATTGAGCTTATAAGTTAGAGAGAGAATTTTTTTCTAGAGAGAGAAAATATTTTTTTAAAGAGAGAAAATCGAAGAGAAGTGAACTTAAATGATATATGATGAAAATAATAAATTATATAGTTGAAAAATATTTGTAAAATGATTGTTGCATATGAGATTATAAAAAAATAAGTTGGGGTAGAGGAACTTATTTTTTGGGGAGCTTATAAGCTGTTTAGGAGCTTATTTTGCCACACTTTGAAGAAACTTATAAGCTCCTAAACAACTTATAAGCTATTTTAAAGAGCTTATAAACTCAGCCAAACACCCTCTTAGCCTTCCCAAAATGCATGTTATGAGATCTTGTCATGGTTTGTATGAATCGCAATATCATTCAGAATTTCGAGATCACTCAAACATTGGGAGCTTTGGTTCGACATAGTTATAACTAGAACTAGAACTAAGCTGCTCTTTTGACAATATAGATGCCTTTTTATGTTAGAGATTTCAAAATTTTGAATAAATTGGTTGCTTTTAATTTAGAAACTGCTCTTTTATTGATATAAGGACGGACTCATGAAATCATCATTTTCAGATGTACTTCTCTGCTCCGCTAACGTTTGGTAGATAATCGGAGTTAACATTGAACAATGAATAAAGTTGATGTATATCACTGAACTTTTCAAAGTATGGGTCAAAAATGAATTTTAGCCTAAGTTGGTGCATGTATTTTCATGCAATTAAACCTTTTTTAAATGAGAAGAGATAATTATATATGACTATATGAGTCATAATGACATATATATGACGTAAATAATGAGTTATGTGAGGTTATTTGTTATTTATTAACTTTTCATTTTAGAAAGTGACCTAAGAATAGAATGTCCAAATAAAAAAATATGACATATTGAATTTAGACGAGGAAGTATATAGTACTACATTTAACTTTAAATGAAAATATGTATTCTCAAATGATGTATACCAATAACATTTTGACTTTAAATGATAGTTTAGTAATTTAATATACTTCCTCTGTCCCACAAAAATATGCCTAACATGAAACGACACGAACTTTAAGAAATTCTGTAAAGTGTATTCTGAGTGGAGGAAGGATTCCACATTATTATAATAATAAGTGGGGAGAATTATTACTATAAATGTGACAGACATTTTTATGGGGCAAATGAAAAATGAAATTAGGCATGTTTTTATGGAACGAAGAGAGTATATAAGTTCTATATAGTTGAAATAAGATTGTCTTTTTTTTTTTAATCTAAAACTAATCAAAAGTTTAATGAAATTTATGTATATATAATAGAGAGAAAATATCCAATAAGAATGTTATTTTTCGTTCTAATGACAGTAACTATTTTTATGAGAAATGAAAATAACGAATAAATCAATATAAATTTATGATTAAGTTGTGTGATACACGCATAACTATATTTAGTTAATGTGGTGAAATTTTCATCTCTACAAATAAATATCAATCATAGAATTTGAATATTGTGTTTTAGATCCATTCTCATTGTCTCGATATATTTGTTTATTACTCCCTCCGTCCCCAAAATAAGTTCCTCTTTGGGGACGGCACGAGTTTTAAGAAAAAATGGTAAAGTGTATTGATAGTGGAGAAAAATATGTTATAATTAGTATTGGGAGTGGTGAAAAGGTGAAAAAGTGTTATAATTAGTATTGGGAGTGGTGAAATAGTGAAAAGTAAGAATAAATAAAGTATTATTAGTGGTGGGGTAGTTGTCAAAAATGGAAAAAAAGAAAGAGGAACTTATTTGGGGGACGTCCCAAAAAGGAAAAAGAGGAACTTATTTCAGGGACGGAGGGAGTATTACTAATCCTTTCTTTGTCATTCTCTTTCTCTCTCTATATATGTGCACTCCCTTCCCCCAAATTAGTATTCATATTTTACTTGCACGCTCAACCAATTTCTTAAGATTCTTGTCATTGTTATTATTTAAAGACAATATTTTATATGGTTAATATTAATAAAAGATGCTCCAGCAATTGATCAAAATATGTACCCCACCAAACACAGGTAGACCACCAGTGGTATCCCTATAACCTGTAAACTTTTTTTTTTTTTTTTTTTTGGCATAAGGGAAATCAAAGAATATGAATAGTGTTGTGCTGTGCGTGTAACAAATACACTTTCCAATTTTTGTTTTTTTTTGTTTTCCTCGTTAAACTTGTAAATAGCACTGAAATTTCCACCATTCTTCAATGAGAGCCCAAAAAAGGGATGCAGCGATATCTCACAAAATTGCTAGGAATGAACCATCACCACTCATCAAACGAAGAACTTTGAGGTCCCAGATTTCCTTTTCTACACGTCGGGCCGAGCATTCGACTACACCTTAGCTTCTCCATGCAGAAATCTGCACCAAACTAGTCAAAATTCAGATAAAAAAAACACAGAATATCGGCAAAAGATGTTGTAAAAAAGAAAATTGTATTCAACAGCTGTATTGTTTTCTTTCAGGACAACACGAAACTAAGTTGAAAACTTCAAGCACAAGGTGGTTGGAGCTTTTCCAATCTCAGCCAGAGGAATGAAGACGAAGTAGGTGATTTTCACCAATCAGTAGCTTACATTAATGTATTAGTAATCGGATAAAGGACTTACTTGACTAATGAGGAATCTGAACCAGGATGAACGAAATGGAATACAGACACACGGAGATGACAACCGCGGCAAAAAAATTGTAGAACAGTTTCTTATCATCTCTAGTGGGTATAAAAGCTGACTTAAGCGTATTGGTGAGCTCAAAAAGCCTGCATGATATCTGCAGCAGCAATTGAGTTACAGATTAAAATTTTCAATGAGCAAGGAATATTCCAAATTTTCAGTATCTTTTGACATAGATTCAACACATAGCTCGGAGAAGTAACTAACCAAGATATAAATGGCAGTTGTCAGCATGAAGTTAAGCATGGGATAATCTGGAATGAAGGATAGCAGCCATTTAGGCTGTCCATTGGGCGTATTAGATCTGTAATAATACATCAAGAGAAACCCGTGAGCCCTAGTAAATTGCATTGAGTTTGGTCATGCTGAGTTCTGATATCATCGAAACTGCTGAGTTCTAACAACTATCAATTTGTTAAGATGTACAGGTACCTTTGCAGATGCAAGATTAAATATCTGATTATATATGGACATAGTTTTGTCATGCTCAAAAATATAATATGTTGTGCACTAGCATAAATAGTTTAGTCATATTCAAAGGAAAGATAACTAAATTGCTGCTCCAGATTGCCACAACATACTGAAGGTCTCAAGCATTCAAGTATCATCATATGTAATATTTAAAAACACAAAAGTAAGCACTCACCTCAGCCAGATGTGGAACTGGGAAATATAGGTCTCCAAAGTAATTTTCCCAAGCCACCTGGAAAGAAAGCAGCACATATTATATTCCAGCAAATGTAAAGTGATATGCCAACATCTGTCGACTGTCAAGATCTAAAGAAAATCTTAATATCACTTACGCAAAAAGTGTCAAGGAATAGTTCCGAAGGTTCTGGCTGAAATTCCGCAAACAAATGTAGACACTGTAGAAAGAGATAGAAGCAAATGAGGAAAGACCAGACAGCAGCTATGCCATGGCTTGATGAAGAATTCTCCTCTAACAAAATTTAAAAGATGTGCTACTAATTAGATTGAAACAATGTTTGAGTATACATACGTTATGGGAATCCATGATGTGTAAGGGTGCAGCTTGTTATATGCAATCTTGTCCAGCTTGTAAATGTATTCGTACCACAGGTAGCCAACCTACAACCCAATGTTTGCAGTTTAGTTCAGAGAAAATTTGAAGAAGGATTAATGACCATCACACACCATAAATGATAAATCAATAAATTAAGTGACTCACGATTAAGGTAACAGTAACAATGGATGTCTTGATTGTACGTCTCCTCTTTGCCTCAGATTCCTCCAATTTCTCCATCAACTTTTCAACCTGTAATGACAAACAAGTCTTAGTTCTGAATCAATGCTAAGAAAACATTAGTGAAAATTGCAATCTTAGAGCATTACATTCGGGTGAAAATAAGCATAAATCATCCCGATGATCCAAATATAACGATCAAGCCCAGACCTAAAATGCCACTCATGAAGTCGAGGAAGTTCTGGTTTTGCCGGATCATTATACCCTGTCAGTAACATGACAATAAGGAATCATTGCTCTGGCACAAATAACAAATAAGCTAAGAGGTAAAATTTATGGATCACTAGAAAACATGTGAATATCACTGGAAAAAGACAGAATGAGATTGGTTCAAGTAACAAGGTAAAATTTATGGATCACGAACCTAAGAGAAAAGTGAAAGGACTCCATAGAACTACAAAAACTCCAGGAACTTCCCATACAAAGATAACAACGAGAAAGCACACCAAAATCTTCAAAGCCATGACTGATCTTATATCATTATACTTGTAGCCAATGCCAAGAGCCCCGTACACCATTAGAGTGAAAAGGGTATGCATCGGGCAGATATAGTACAGCATATAGTCGTTATTAAGAACAATACAACAAAATGCCACAAAAAAGTTGAGCCTCCACATCATCTGCAATAACCCAGTCAAGTTAAACCAATTGTTAGAAGACCAAAAAAGAACAGTGACAGATTGTAAAATCACCTGAGCAAATCGAGCAACACTAAAATCTTTGCGAATATAATAATAGGAGAAGTTTCCGAAGCCAGTCATCCAAACATATGCAGCAATAAAAATGCGAATTGCATTGTAGATCTCTGCTGCGGCAAAGTAATGATACATCAGAAACAGCACCTATAATAAACATAGTACATTGTCAGACACTTCGCCAGCAGAAAATGATGGTCATCTAGTGTTAGAAACATCCAGTATCCACTGAGAGAAAGCCAGACCTACGAGTCCTGGGGCACCTACAAGCCTACTTTTATATCTTCAAACACCTACTCATGAGTATAACATTGTATTAAACAATAAAGAATACTTGCCTGCATCCATCCTTTCCACTCCTCAGTCTGATGGCGATTGAGGTATAGAATTGATTTTCCAGAAAAAGCTGATTTATCATGGTGCTTCTTAAGAGAAGTCATTGCCGAAGTTATGATGAGAAGAATATACAGAAAAATAAACAGATCGCGGTTGTAGTTCTGTCCAACAATAGAAAAATGACAAAATTAGTTGAGGCTATTCTTCTGATAACACACCATACAGAAAATATGTATATTTTAAAGTTATTGCATTTCTTTCTATTCTATCAGGAAATATAAATGAATATTTGTAAAGTTTACTGTTTTATTGTTATAAAATATGTTTTCTAACTTAAACTTTGATAGGAGGCATAAATGCTATCAGCTTCTACTGATGAATATCAACAAGACTAACAGAGAAGGTAGGCACCTTGGTAGAATCTGAAAATATATCTGTCCGGTCGCAAATATAAAAATAGAACAAAATTCCTCCAAATTCAGCCCTGTGTGAGTTATTTTCCATTAATAAACGGAGCAAAAAATATAACATTGTGAAACATCATAAAAAAACTTACATTGCCCTTAAAAGTAGTCGATGTTCAAGTAAAAATGCGTCGTCCATGGTTAGAAACCTGTACATAACACACAGATGGTAAGACTGAATGCATCATTCAAAGAAGAACAGGCCTAATTATGTTTGTTCAAGTAGTCACAAGGATAACCGACCTTATTATGTTAGTCTTAATTGATGGACTGGATGATTTTGTAGATGCAGATTTAGCGAGACCACCTTCCATTAATACTGCTCGCTCGTCTTCTTTGATAGCTTCACTTTCCAATTCAGCCAGGTTATTATCTGAATGACTTTTGGGCAGAAAAGCAAGTCACTTATCATAGGAGATGATTCACAGAAGAAGATATGGTAATGGTCACTAGAACCTGTTGGTCCAAAGTGTCGAACGAGAATTATTAGGAGCTTACACTTTAGAAGGGGTAGAAGATTTCCTATACTCCAACCACTCAGCATATATCCATGTGATAATAATCGGGATTACTCCAAGCAGAAACGACACCTAGTAATTAAAGATCTCAAAATAGTTTAAGGAAGGGACAATCCTCAAATATAGCTAACACAAGCAAGATGAGAGGTAGAAAATGTAATAGCAAAACACATGAAAGAAAAAAAAATGAACCAGAAAATCCAGCCCACCAAGAATATTGCTTCAGGTTATTAAGGAAAAAAGGATCCCATAAAGCCTATCCTAAATAAATTGGTCAATTGAGGTAAAATTGCAGAACATTTCCAATAACTTCTCTTTACGAGACAAAAAATCATCACACAACCTACGAAGATAGAACTCCACAGTATTACTAAGAAAATCACTTCATTTATAAGTTTATAACCAATTATAAAAGTTCCCCTACATCAGAGCCACGAATTCATCGGATATAAATGAAGTGATTTACATCCAATTAACTCTTTTTTATGAGACAAAAAATCATTACACAACCTACAAAGATAAAACAGCTACAGAACTACTAAGAAAATCACTTCATTTATATCCAATTATAAAAGTTGCCCTACATCAGAGCCACAAATTCTAATTATTGTTACCTTTTTTGTGTAGTGCATTATATTTAAAACCTATAGTAATCAAAATTATGGAGGTCGACACAATTCATATGATCTGATGATAAAGCTGAAATAGTGGAAAGCAAGATGAAGGAATTTGTTCCCCCATACGCATTTTCAAATTTTATTCACTTTGTGTCGAATTTCTCACTATAAAATTGGGTCACACGACTCACACAAGATCTACTTTCTTCCATACTCTCATTTAATATTCACCATGAACCAGATCACAGAATACAAGAAAACATTTCATTTGTACTAGGACCAAAAAGAAAACTGATAAGAAGAATCATATAAAAAAATGAAGTTGAATCGGCCCCGAAACAATCAATCTACAAGCTTATGGAAAAACAAAGGCATCAAAACAGACAAGCAACATCCCTAATACACTGCATTTTTGCATTCATTACATAAAACCAACCTATGGGTCAAACTAAAGCTTCAGATGCCAAAAACTCAAACAAAGCGAAGAGAAAATTAAAGTCGAATTGCAATATTAGTAGCACATTCAACATAAAAGAATTCCGGAAACCTAGATTCAAGTCAAAGAAGCAGTTAAACCCACCAGTCCAAGCGATCAAGATACTACTAACTAAACAACTAATCAAGGGCCAAATTAAAGCTTCGCACAGAAAACTAAGTCCCTATTACTGCTAGATTCACAGCATGCACCGAATATCTTCAACCGCAGTAAAGAAACTTGTCTTAAAATCCACATCCAAAATGAAGTAAATCTTCAACTTCTCAGGAACTCCCAATCACAGAAACTCAAGTAAAAGCAAAGAAAAAATGAACTCGGGAACATCGAAATCGCACCTGACCAGGCGTCACAGGCCCAGCATCCACAGCCATTTTAGGAATCGATTAATCAAACGATCAAGCAACCAAAACCAAATCTACAGAAATCTCATCGATCAAGTGAATGCAGGAACTGAGGTGCATCAACACACACATACACACAGTGAATCACTGAGGAATGAGTCGATATATAAGAAAGGAAAATGCAGAGCCCTAGAAATTGGGAGAGGGAATGCAGAGATCTGAAGCAAACAAATGAATAGAAATTGCAGGAAAACAAGAGCAGGAGTCAGTGGGTAGAATTGACGTCTTCGTTTGCTTCAAGAATTGATAATGGCGACTTGTTCGGTCGAGATGTCTCTCTCTTCTTCTTCTTTCTTTCTTCTCTCTCAAACCAACCAACCGTTAAGAGGGGTGGTTGCAGTTTGGTTTATGATTATGCAATTTTTTCTATTTTAGTTCTTCAATTATTTTCACACTTTTTTTTTTTAAGGGAGAAAGAAGATATCCTAAGAGAAAAAAGAAAGAAAAAAGAAATTACGCATCGGATATGAAGTATTAAAATGGATAAATTCTGATTTTCGTTTTTTTACTTTTCTTAGGATATTTTATTATTGTGTTGTGTTTGAACATGATGAATTAAAACGTTTTTTATAAACTCTTTCAAAAAATGTATAAACTGGCAAGATATCTTTTTAAGTAAATACTAGTAATTTGAAAGTGATATTTTTGTATGATAAAGACTATGATCAAATTCCTTTTTTGGGTTGAAAATTTGCAAAATGATAAATCTTGTATACTATTTCTGTTAGAAGGTAGATTTTTGCTATTTTAACTAAGTAAGTTTGATGATAACTTCCTACCCTCCAGTTTATATAATGATATAAATATTGTGCTTAATTATATGATGGTAGGTGATATTTAATATGTCCACTGTGAATAATAGTTCATTTCCATATTATTTTTTTTTAATTCAGTTCATTTCCATATTTAATGTAACTCTTTTCATAAATAGCCATTTTTATTCGCAAGAACGAATTGAATCCAATAAAACGAAGTTTTACTAATATTTATGGGTTAAAAGATTATGTATATTATCAACACATATTGTGAAGATAGTTTTTGTAATTGGTTGGTGAACTTTATATTTGGTTCAATTGAGTCCTTCAAACTTTAATTATTACTGTAGTGCGCCTCCATATCTTTTTATATTTATTTGTAATAAGCAACTAATTACGATTGATCTGACTAACTATGTCCCTTCGAGAAGGGTCAATAATACTCTCTTTGTTGCATATATATATATATATATATATATAGGGTCGCATTCTATGGAGACCACTTCTTATATAGAGAATGAAGACCAAATCAAGGTCATTCATCTCAATCCAATCAATGATCCAGATTATTTCTGGATTTAATTTTTCATGTAATTAAATAATGGTTAATTACATTTATTTAATCTAAAAAGGGCAAAAACGTCCACTCAAATCCACGAATTATGGCATTTGGTTGAACAAATCCCGAAAATTACTCTCTTCCAATTCTGGGACCTGATCCGTCAATGAACATAATAGGTGAACATTAGTATGTTCATTTGTTTTCCTATGAACATATTGATGAACATTAGTATGTTCATTTGTTTTTCTATGAACATTAGTATGTTCATTTGTCGTTTTTCTACGAACATTATCATGTTCATTTATTTTTCAACGAACACAGTACAAAAAAATCGATGAACATTTATTTTTTTTCTACAAACACACTACGAACACACTACAAACATGACAATGAACATTATAATGTTCGTTATATTTTTCTACGAACACAGTACAAAAATATCGATGAACACATGGAAAAAATCGATGAACAAGGGCGATAGGCGGCGTCCTCATCGGAGGAGCAAGGGCGGCGACGGCGATGTAAGATCTGAAAAAGGGAGGCGGCAGCTGGGCGGATTTGCGGTCGTTGCTGCCGCCGATCGAAGTACAGATGGGTGCATGAACTAGCGGAGCAGAGGAGGAGGCGCCCACGACGATTGGGGAGGCGGCGGAGCAACAGGAGGAGAGATGGAGGCGATTGGGGAGGCGGCGGAGCAGCAGCAGGAGAGATGGAGGCGATTGGGAAGGTGGCGGGGAGGGAGGCGGCGGAGCAGTAGGAGAGATGGGGAGGCGGCGGAGCAGCAGAGATTGGGGAGGCGGCGGGGGAGGGGGGAGAGTGATTGAGAGAGAGCGTGAATGAGAGAGAGTGAGTGAGATTAGGGTTAAATAGAAAATGACATGCTTAACCTTTTGATTATAAAATAAATGAAAATTCATAAATTTAATCAATTAAATTACCACCATTAGATTAAGTTAGATCAAGGAACCAGATTTGGTCTTCATTCTCTATATAGGGGAGTGGTCTCCATTGAACTCTCCCCTATATATATATATATATATATATATATATATATATATATATATACCACTGTAAAAATTAATGCATTCGTTGTTAAAATTAATGCACTAAAAAAATAAAAAATAAATGCTCTCTTCAGGATTCGAACCCAGGATCTGCATTCATCCAACAAGATGATGCATCCACCGTAGATCTTGATGATCGAATGACTGAAAATGGTTCTCCGGTCTTCTTTTATTTATGGTTCTTTCTTGAACCTCTCCCTATATATATATATATATATATATATATATATATATATATATATATATGTTGATTGAGATTTTTTAAGAATTAAAAAAAGTTACTTTTTCCATCCAATTAGGCTTGTTCCATTTCTTTTGTGCACGATTATTAAGGAGAATATAATTAGTATTGTAAAAGTGTGTAAATGTGTGAGACCGTATTATTTGTAGTGTAAAAAATCATTACCAAATATAAAAATAGGACAAAATCAATGGGACAATTCAAAAAGGAAAACAAGACAAAATTAATTGGACGGATGGAGTATTAGAGATGAAAATATATAAGTGAACTTCCTAATATGCTCATATTTATTATTTGATGATGTATTAAAGTTGGAGTAAATTAAAGAATTAAATAGAAATATAATAGTAAATGAGTAAAAAAATTATTACGTACTTTTTATAGAAATAAACCTATATAAATGAGACATCAAAAAAATGAAAACAAGCCTATATATATGGGACGAAGGGAGTATTATATGTAAAAGAAAAAGAAGAAAAATATATTTAGAGTTCAATCCTAATTGCTATTCCTCACCCAATTTATAAATAAATAAATAAAATGATTAAATATCAAAAGATTGTACCACCTTGCGCAAAAATAACCCTAAGGAAACGTCAGTTGCATTTAACCCCTTATTGTACCATTTATTAAAAGAATCCGTCCACTCTTTGGACGGCCGTTAACTTCCGTCAAGATTTTTTTTAACAAAAAAAAATTTATATCCTTAAGATTGTATTTGGTATTTAACCCTAAACAAAAAGGAGAAATGTCTAGGAGCACAACATGATTCATGAATATGATGATCCTGATTTTTGTAATAGAAATACATGTTGGATAATCAACGCATCAAATCTAAAAGCTACATGTTTAGTTATAGATATATAGTCACTAATAGCTAGGGAAGTCCCAAATCGCAAGTAATTTTAACAACTCTGCTTTTTGAAGTTAATAACATTTAATGGTTAATTATTTGGTTGACAATGAGTGCAAATGAAGCAACAATCTTTATTAGGTGGGTTACGTGGGTATAGTTGGAAACAGAAAATTATCTAATTTAATGGATTTTATGACAATAATGTTTTTTTCCTAATTCTTGTCTGACTAAGATAGTTACGTTATAGATTCATGGGACGCTTGAATCATAAGTTTTGCTAATGAAAATTCAGTTATAGGTATCAGAAAAATATACTTCTCAAAAAAGAGTATTAAAAAAATAAAATTATAGGAATAATAGCAAGCACAGTGCGGCTCGCGCAAGCCGCATATTATTATCGAAGGCTCGGGTTGAGGCACGTGGATGCGCGCCGGGCGCGAAAGAAGAAAAAAAGAGGGGTTTGGTTGCATTGCCAAAGGGCATGGGGCGAGTTGGAAGCAGAGGTGGGGCACGACCGCTACAAAGCTCAGTGGCTAGGACGGGGGACCACCTGCGAGCCGAAGATGGGGTTTGATGGCTGTGGATGCTCTAAGGTCTTTAAATTGTGTTAATGGTGTGAAATATTTAATTGGGGATAGTGAAAATCTATAGTTGTTCTTCCAACAATATTTCAATAAATTACAGCTAATTTTAACTATTTCGGACGAAATTATCCCCGATTTTTCTCCATCTTACATACAAAACAAAACACGGGCTCTATTATATTTGTTCTCGCTCTCTGAAACCCTAGTTTTCTCCTCCGAGTCTATCTCTCCCTTTCTCTCTCGGATGAGTTACTCTCTTTTTATATCTGAGGACCTCTTCTCTGATTTTCTTCGTCACCTCCTTCAACATTCTAATTTATGCAGGATCCGATGAAATATTTGTTCGAGGAGTTCCTGATCTATAAATTTATGAGATGCAAATCTAGATCCAAGAAAATGTGGAACGAAATCGTACGAATTCATTCCATCTGTACCAATATCAGTCGGATGAATGGATGGTCCAAATCTACCCACTGGTACCATCCATTCTTGGAACAGTAAGAAATGTGGCACGAAATGGTACACTATTTGTCATTTCGTGTGAAAAGTGTACCAAGTTCTGCAGAAGTTGATGGACTTTGTTGCCGCACTCTTGAGGGATAAGCCTTTTTTTTAAGTTATTATGTCAAAGTCTAGTAGTTGTATTATTTTCTCTAGTTAGTTTTGTCGTACTTTCTTACCAAATTGTGTGGTGTAGTGGTAATTTTGTGTATAAATTGAGCTTGGTGTAAAATTGTGATGCTTTAGGTGTGGAAGTAAGCTCACAATGATGCAAAAGAGGGTGTACAAGTCTTACTAATCGTGGCGCACAATGAACCGGGTTGACTAGTTGAAGAAAATTGGGCAGAAAATGCAGCGCGCCCCGACGCACAGTCAACCAGGCTGACTGTCAGAAGAAAAGTGGGTAGAACGCCCAGTCAGCCGCGGCTCACTGTCAACCGGGCTGACTAGGACGGTTTCTAACTTAATGGTGACATGATTTTAGCCCTAAAAACCAGTTTTTAGCAATTCAAACACTAAGCTTTCACCTTCAACTTTTATATTCTCTCTTATGAAGCAAGAGAACTTTAGAAAAACCTTAGTTTATCATTTAATTTCGATTTCTCTACGCATTTGGAACAAATTTGCACTCTAATTTAGTAAGAATTACGTTATCTTTCTTCTTTGCTTTCATTCTATGGATTACTTTTTCTCTTACTTTAATTTGTACAACATTATGAACTAATTTCCTATTCTAGGGTTCGGGATATTCAAATTAATGAGCTAAAATTGTTTGTGATTGATTTTTGCTTATTGATTAAATTGTTCTTGTTATGATTATCAATTGGCTATTGATTAATCTTTGTAAACGATGAATGAGATCGAGAGATGAATTTATTATTGGATCACGGTTTAATCAATGTTAGATTTGATTGGAAATGTGTAATCTAATTGATTTATTAGTTCTAATTAATTATTTTGCATAGTCTCAAAGCATGAATACGAAAGTTATTGCATTGAGTTCCTACGTGAATGCATTGTTAGGATTGATAAATTTTGCTCATTTTTTGCTAACGAGTTAACTCTCGAGGCGAATATTCCTAGACCCTAGACTCGATTTTCCTCTTGTTATTCGTTTTATAATCATTTTTGTCTTTGCTTTGAATTTACTTTTGATTCTCTAGAAACAAACCTTGAACTATTTGAATAGAATGTTTAGGATGTATTTACTTTTTTAGTGTAAAGCATAAAGCATTAGCTCTGTTAAGCTTTTTTTGTGGATACGACTTGGGCAACTTATCACTCTATGATTGACCTCGTTCTCTTGTGAGCAATCTAGAGGTATACTTTAGGTTGAACAATTCTAACAAATCTAAATATAATTGATGAACAAAATTCAAATTAACATTTTATCCATTTTCTTTATTTTTCCAAACAATACAATTGCATATCATATGAGTAAATTAACACAATATAACACAAAATCTGTAAAATCTAGCTAAATCCAAGTTATGAACGATAGAAATTGGTTCAGGGACGCAAGTGAATCCCCCTCCGGTTGGAGAATATTTTCTCTATGTTTTTTGTACCCTCCTATTACGAACTATATGAATTCGAGAAAAGAAAGGCATCACTCGACAACGGAAGTAAATCTAGGGATATTGTGAGAGTATTTTATTCTCTCTTCCGACACTAATGGTGGTG
Source organism: Salvia miltiorrhiza (assembly GCF_028751815.1). Classification (NCBI taxonomy): domain Eukaryota; kingdom Viridiplantae; phylum Streptophyta; class Magnoliopsida; order Lamiales; family Lamiaceae; genus Salvia; species Salvia miltiorrhiza. Next base: position 43,311,845 of record NC_080388.1, on the reverse strand, counting down.
CTTATGGCTGAATTGGCGCTTTGATATGACAGATCTTGGAATGGATGGTACGAATTCGTACCATTTCGTTCCAGATCTTCTTAGATCTAGATTTGCATCACATAATTCTTGTAGATCTACAACTCCTTGAACTGCTGGAGCTCGTCAGAGATAGATAGATACTTGTTGAAGAGAGCAGAGAGAGTGAGAGAAAGAATAAGAAAGAAAGATAGCAATGGTGAAAGCGCAAAGACGAACTAAAGTTTCAAAGAGAAAGAGAATATAAAAGTAATGAAAAGAGAGAGCCAGTGTTTTATGAACGTACAACAGAGAAGTTGTCGAATTTCTGACATGCAATTCACAACATATTCTCTTTGATCTCTTCTGATCCGATGCACATTCCTTCAAGAGTGTTCCACATCTTTTTGGCCGTTTCACACTTCATGATCTTCGTCAGGTGCTCGTTTGGTACAGTGTCGAAGATGATGTTCTTGGCGAGATTGTCTAACTCAACCTGCTTTCTTTCTTCTGTTGTGAGGTCACCATTTTCTTTAAAGTACATTATTGGACCATTGGTGATGACTTCCCACATTCTGCAATGTTGTGCGGTGAGAAAGTTTCTGATTCTGAATCTCCATTTCTCATAGTTATCCATAGAGAACGTCGGTAAAGAAATTGATATGCTAAAGTTAGTCTCCATAATAACCAAATAAGACAAGTAAAGCAACGCACGTAGCACACAAATAAAAAGAGGATCTAGTTCTGTAGAACCGGATCAAAGCAGCCTGTTCTTGAGAACAACCTGCTATGATACCAATTGTTGGGTCCCGGGGTGCTATAGAACTGGTGTATGGGGGGGAGAGAAATACACCAATAAGCTTTTTAAAACTTTTCTGTCAACTGAGGTGTACATAGATTAAAACTGAAGATATGATAAGATACTCAAAGGAGTTTCTGTTGCTTGAAAAAGTGTTCAGTCGAGTCAGAAAGAAAACAAAGTAAGATGAGAGAACTTTCTGATAGTCCAAAGAATTATCAGCACGAAGTCTCACACAGGTGCAGAAGCAAGATGAACAGAAAAAGCTTTTAGTGTGATAGGTTATGAATTTTAAGGTTTCTCTTTTTAAGTTAACAAATTTCAGTATAAGGTGATTGTGAACAAAAAACAAAATTGAAAACTGAAAGTTGTAAGAGACACAAGATTTTTACGTGGTTCGAAAACACGTTCCTACATCCACGGTCAGTCGATCAAGCTGACGAGTACTCGCTTGTGCTTACGGGTGCACAACAAACCTTACGACTAAAATAACTTTTTCAGTACCAACACGCTGGGTTGGATTTCTCTTCTCTTTTTTCAATCTCGCAGAAACGCCAAGACTTCGATCGTCTTGCTTGCGGGAACTGAGAACTCTTCGAGTTTAGACAACTGTCTATAACTTTGTCACTCAAACTCTCTTTTCGCTCTATTGAAAAGGGGTTTGTTCTTCCAACTAAATTACAGAGAACAGACTCTCTGTAATATGAACTTAGGCTAAAGGTTTACAATGGATTGCCTAAGTATTCTAAGAGAATGTAGGTAATCAGAGATCTGATTTGAGCTTTGTATATTCTCTTATTCAATTCAAACTTTGGAGGATTGTGAGTAGGCTGAGTTGCAAATTTGGTTGAGGTTCAGCTTGTGTGTTTGAATCGGTGAAGAGTGAATTTGAACGTTGAGCCTATTTATAGGCAATGTTTAGAATAGATCCGTTGGAGGAGATGTTCTTCAGAAACTACCGTTGTGAGACATTCTTGAATTTGGGCTTAAGTCTTCAATCTTTTGTTCTCCATAAAGCTAAAAGAGATAACGTCTTCTTTAGCTTGGAGATAGTGTTTGCAGGCTGATGTAACACGGAAAGGGAGGCTTTGTGTCAGCAAGGACGGTCTCCTATCTTTGGCCTTTAATGCTTATGTCCTTTGCATTAAATTCTCTTTGTACGGTGGTTGACTTCTTTAGCTTCTTGAGGAACTGACTAATGCATTTCAAGGTATCAGTTAGAATATTGTCACATAGGCTTCAGTGCCAATTCTTCAGTCGGCTCTGCAGATCATGTATCTTCAAACTCATGCTTCAATTAAATGTTCTTCAATCTTCTGCTTCAATCAACATCCTTCATTCTCCAGTCATGAGTCTTCAAACATTGGTCTTCAGTATTTGCCGCTTCAGTCTAAACTAATGTGGACCAAAAACACTTAGTATCCATAAAAGAGTACTAGTCTAGAGAAACTTCCTAACTGTTTTGGTATCATTAAAACAAGGAGGTTGCATATATCTTTTTGTGTCCCAACAAGAAGTCTTCATGAATTATAAAATGTGAATTGTGCTTTGTGAATTAGTAAATTGTAATTGAATTTGTGCGAATTTGTGGTTGACAATTTGGAATTAGGAATTGTGAATGAATTGCGAATTTGGGAGATTGCTTGGTATCCTGAAGACTTCTTGATAGATGATTATTTATATTTTTACAATAATTTCGTAATATCTTTATTAATATGCACTTTTTAATAGTTGATTGTTTATGTCTTCCACAACAACTCCGTAATTTCATAGCATTTGTGCGGCATCATCTTCGTTTTTCTACGATCACTGATTTGAGAAGTTTTGCTCAAGAAATGGTTAAAAGTGACAATCATTTAATTTTTGAATTGATTTATCTCAGATGATTGAGTTGACATTGGTTTTACCTGTAGCCACTGTTTTTTTCTGCAATGAAGATTGTCAAAAGTGATTTGCAAAATTGTATGCAGGACGAGTGGATGAATGACAGCTTAATCATGTATATTGAAAATTATATTTTCTCAACAATTGATAATGAGAAGATATTGCAACGTTTTTAATCGATGAGTACACGTCGCAATCAATTGTCATTGCTTTCTCAAATAAAAACAACTAGCTAACAAAGTATTGAAACTATTTTAATTAGTTATGTTATTTATAATGTATTGGAACTATATAATCAATGAAAATGTTGTTCATTATTATTATTATTATTATTATTATTATTATTATTATTATTATTATTATTATTATTATTATTATTATTATAAAAAATGTCTAAAATGTACAGAATGTCCCAAAAAAAAACCTGGGGCAAGTTCAGCTCCCCTAACAAAATTTCTAGCTCCGCCACTGTTTTCAGATAAATGAAGTCGCTTATTTTTAGTTCTAAAATTTAGGATGTTTATCAGAAAAGACAAAAGAAAAATAAGGATACGATCACAAAGACAATGAATAATTATGGGTATGCGTATAACAACCACATCACTTATTTTGTAAGTTATATGATTAAGGATGTTTATCAGAGAAGACAAAAGAAAAATAAGGATAAGATCACAAAGACAATGAATAATTATAATTGGGTATGCTGTTTAACAACCACATCACCAATAATTAGTCATGTACAGCACGTTTGTAGTTAGTACTTATGACCAAATAAAATATATTAATTTTTAATATTTTATAATTGAAATCAATATATATATATATATATATATATATATATATATATAGGGAGAGGTTCAGGAAAGAACCATAAATAAAAGAAGACCGGAGAACCATTTTCAGCCATTCGATCATCAAGATCTACGGTGGATGCATCATCTTGTTGGATGAATGCAGATCCTGGGTTCGAATCCTGAAGGGAGCATTTTTTTTATAATTTTTTTAGTGCATTAATTTTAACAGCGGATGCATTAATTTTTACAGTGAATGCATTAGATTTCATGGTTCTCCCGTTCTCACAAATAATGTAGTTCTCTCTAGAACCACACCCTATATATGTATATATATATACATATATAGGGTGTGGTTCTAGAGAGAACTACATTATTTGTGAGAACGGGAGAACCATGAAATCTAATGCATTCACTGTAAAAATTAATGCATCCGCTGTTAAAATTAATGCACTAAAAAAATTATAAAAAAAATGCTCCCTTCAGGATTCGAACCCAGGATCTGCATTCATCCAACAAGATGATGCATCCACCGTAGATCTTGATGATCGAATGGCTGAAAATGGTTCTCCGGTCTTCTTTTATTTATGGTTCTTTCTTGAACCTCTCCCATATAGGGTGTAGTTCTAGAGAGAACTACATTATTTGTGAGAACGGGAGAACCATCAAATCTAATGCATTCACTGTAAAAATTAATGCATTCGCTGTTAAAATTAATGCACTAAATTTTTTTAAAAAAAATGCTCCCTTTAGGATTCGAACCCAGGTTCTATATTCATCCAACAAGATGATGCATCCACCGTAGATCTTGATGATCGAACGGCTGAAAATGGTTCTCTGTTCTTTTTTTATTTATGGTTCTTTCTTGAACCTCTCCCTATATATATATATATATATATATATATATATATATATATATATATATATATATATATATGTATGCTCGTGTCATTTATAATTCGTTGATTTTGCTTGATTTTAGAATACCGCCACCATCATGATAAATAAAATATCCGTTAGAAATGGAATTACAAAAATATTAGTAAAGTCGATCAATAATAAAATTAATAAGATTAATGTTGGATATTATTTATTGTCTTCAAAATATAACGATTTTGGTTGAGCTCGAATCGTTGCACACAGGTTCAACATTCTGACAAACAACAGATTACTCGATACTCGAGACTGAGTATTTATTTATGACTTGAATTATAAGAATATAATGATAGATGCTTTGAAGAAGATCCTCTATTTATAGGTGGAAGCAATGGCGGAGCCAGAAATTTAGTTCGGGAAGAACTGAATTTGTATGGGGTTCGAAAGCGGTAGTCTCCGGAAAAAAAAATTGAGCATTCCATATATTTTAGACATTTTTTTTTTATTAAAAGACAAGTATAATATTAATAAATAACAAACATTTTAGACATTCTTTTGGTCATTCCATACATGTTAGACATTTTGAATAATGTTTGAAAATTATAATATTATAAAACTCATAAAATTGAAAAAAAAAAACTCACCTAAATTTAATATAAAATCATGATCAAAAAAGAAAAGAATTTTGATTGATCGAGATTCAGGTTTATTTTCTATGTTTCATCTTTATATAATTATTTTAATTCCAAGGCTAGCAAAATTAAACTTCTAAAACTATTAAATAAATCCTTTGTATTGTAATTTTAAATTATTAAATTTACAAAATTAAAAAAACTAACTTATGTAGATGAAGAGTTCTAATGAATAATACTACTTAAATAATTATTAAAGTATAAAGCATGAACTATAATATGTTTTTAGATTTATTATATGTATACTATACTAAATAACATAATTGACGATAAAACGCAGTCTGTTGGTAAGATGCTTCTCTTCTAATCAATAGGTCGGAGATTCGAGTCACCTAGAATTAAGCATATATGAGGGATATAATAGGCAAATCAACTTTTATAAAATAAGACTATTTTATAATAGGTATATATATACATACATATATATAGGGGAGGGCTATTCAGAAAACTCCTCTTAGACTATAAACTATAAACTAATTAAAATATATGAATTATATGTAGAACACTCATGAATCCGCTATGTAAATGTATGAATTACGAAAATTAAATTTTTTGCTACCTATGAGATTCGAACTCAGGACCATGAATTATTCCAACAAGGTGATGAATTAACCGTAGATCTTAATGATCCAAGGGCTGAAAATAGTTCCTATTTTATAGTCTAACTTTGATTTTTATTTTAGCCTTCCCCCATATATATATATATATATATATATATATATATATATATATATATATATATATATATATAGGGAGAGGTTCAAGAAAGAACCATAAATAAAAAAAGAACGGAGAACCATTTTCAGTCATTCGATTATCAAGATCTACGGTGGATGTATCATCTTGTTGGATGAATGCAGATCCTGGGTTCGAATCCTGAAGAGAGCAATTTTATTTATTTATTTTAGTGCATTAATTTTAACAGCGAATGCATTAATTTTTACAATGAATGCATTAGATTTGATGGTTCTCACGTTCTCACAAATATTGTAGTTCTCTCTAGAACCACACCCTATATATATATATATATATATATATATATATATATATATATATAATATAAATTTAAAAAAAAATCACAAAATATTGGAGGGGATCGCCCCTCCCCTGGCTCCGTCACTAGATGAAAGGTGCCTGGTGGTGTAGACGTGGGAACATGAACAGTTGGGTTGGTACGTTGAACCTGAACAGGGTCGAGCCCTAACCTTGGCCTGAATCAACACGTCAGTTCAATGCACCTGGGTGACCCATATACATGCCCACTGCATGCCAACAACTGCCAATTGTTTTATGTGGCACAACTTTCGCCCACTGCATCCACGTACACACTATACGGAACTGTGCTCGATGCAGTACCGAACCACTCGGACCGTCACCAAGCCACTTTCACGAATTACTTTGTTAAAATTAAAGGCTCATCGCGATGATGCGCACATGCATCTCAAAGTGTCCATTGCGACGTGCCTGTACCCGTGCTCGAACTAAGAAATTGATCTAGCCATAAAATGGTTAACACAAACGACCCACTAACTAGCTAGGGTGCACCACAGTGGTTCATACTTGATTTTTCCTTTCTATTGAAACAACACTTATAATGCTCATTCATCCTAACTCGGAATACAATATGAGACTTCTTTATTCATTCAATATGGAATACCGTCATTTCCTACATTCTCAAGCACAAATTTTTATGTATTAATTATCCATTCATCATAATTCGGAAACGAACTATTAAATACATTAAATTTACATAATTCAGATGTAGATTCCAACAATCCCCGAGTTACCATATATACTACTCCCTCCGTCCCAAACGAAATGTTCTGTTTTCCTTTTTGGACTGTCCCAAACGAATTGTCATGTTTCCTTTTTTGGCAATACACACTCTCTCTATATTTAATATTTAAATAATTTCCACCAATCCACTTTATCTACTTTATACACATTTCTTAATCTCAGTGCCGAAAAAAAATAAGACATTTTGTTTGGGACGGAGGGAGTATATAATTATGATTTCATAACTATTTAATATACAATTTTCCAACACATCTAGCATAAAATGAAGTGATTATTATGTTAAAAAAATTTGTAAAACAAGTTAAAATACAACAAGCTAGAGGTTAAAAGTGTTTTTTGAGCAAACTGATCCACTAAGTATAATGGTCGTCTCGAAATTGCTCTTTTTTGGTCGATTCCATTTCTTATTATCAATCAACAAGTTAAAACACAACATTGCTACTATCCCAATAATGTAATTATTTTTAATTTTGTGTTTGAATTCATTGTAATAAGTTCATATTATAGTTGTGTAGCTCACTTGGACATGTATGGAAACATTTAGCCCAAACGTCATTCAATTCTACGAATATTTCAGTCCAGTGGGCTTAAGCCATTTAACTTTTTATACTTTTTCTCAAAAAAATAAAAATAAATAAATAAATAAACTTTTTATAGTACTATAATCTATATCTATATCTATGAAAGCCGAGTTTTTTTTTTTTTTTCCTTCTAAATTTTCTCTCCCTCTTAATTTTTTTGATCAAATTTTATATCCCTTTTTTTCTATTTTAATTCTGTTCAAAAATCGTTTACTTCAATTCATGAAAAAAATTATTCAATATGCATATTAAATTAAAGATTATGAGAAGATCTTTAATTTAATGATACAATTATAAAAAATAAATTTGAAATAATAAATCATGATCGTTTAAAGTCTCAAAATTAATTTTTATTTGCTCTCGTTTATCTCTAATGTTGACTCTTACTCTTTTTCATTTTGGTTTTGTTGATTGGTGAAAAAATAATTAGATGCCATTTCTGTCTTTGAAAAAAGTTTACAGGATTGTTAATTAATTATAATTATTTTAAATATAAATATTTTAAATTATAGTAGTAGTTTTTAATGCAATTAAGGAGAAGGAAATTTGTAATAATTTTAATATGAATTTATAAATAAAAATTTGGTTATATATATATATATTAAAATTAGAATTTAAATATTATATAGATTTATTTAATTACGGGTTATATAAATATATTTATTGTTATATATCTTTTTTATAGTATTCATATTTTTTTCTGATTTTTTAATTAATTATGGACTATTTAAATATGAACTTTTAATAATAATACAATTTGGAGTTTTAAGAATCCAAAAAATAGAACCTTGTATAGAACCAATGAGGTATTGTATAGTTGGATGAAAATGAGGTCCTTTAAATATGAACTTTTAATAATAATACATGGCATAAATATATTCGTTTGGCATAAATATGCTCGTGTGACATAAATATGACCTTGTAGAAAAGTAGAACCGATGAGGTATTGTGTAGTTGGATGTAAATGACGTCCTTTCATGCCTAATGTTTGATCGGAAAATAGACAAATATGCAAAATGAGAAAAAGTTAATAGTTGAATAATTTTAATAAATATTGTAAAGCTTATGTGCAAAATGAGCATTTGTTGAATGTTCTGTAATTTATATGCAATTAACCCTTAATTGTATAGGAGAAGGATTAGATAATAAGGTATTTTTATGTGAGAATTGTGAGACTATTACACAAATCTATGAAATTCATGAATAAGAAATTACTATAGCGAATAAGGAAAAATATATATGCATGCACAATCATATTAATTAATTAATTTTCAATCACATTATTCATGTGTTATATCCATTTGTTCATAAATTTTATGTGTTTGTACAAATTAAAGTGTTTACAATTCTTTTACCAAAGATATGATTTTTACTATATCTCATCTTGTAACGTAGATATCTACATATCATATAGTAATAAGTACTGAATTATATAAGGTTGAGTTTCTGTACTATCATGTCCTTAGGTATATAGTATCAAATCTGAATCAAACGTTGTGTACATATGATGCACTAATTTCGAATATGAATACAAATTTCAAATATTAAAAGAAAAAAAAATTATTAAAAAATTAGATTTTTTTTTGCACTCAGTGACATAAATATGAATACATAAATATGCATATAGATAAACACAAATATGCATAACGTTGCACACAAATATGCATTGCACTAGACAACCCATCAAATATGTGTGAAACGTTATGCATATTTGTGTTTATCTATATGTATATTAATTTGTGTTTAATTATATGCATATTTAACCCAGCAAGCGGTGCGAAAAAAAAATCAGATTAAATAAAATAATTTTTTTAATATCTGAAATTTGTATTCCTATTTTACCCCTTGATGTATTTTGCCACGTATCCCATTCTTAGTGCGCGGTCCAAATTTTATATTACATAGTACTACCTAAGGTTTTAGTAAAACAAAGTGTGTTATCAAATCACTTACCAGAATTCAAAGAGATTTCTTATGGGGGGGAAAAGAAAATAGCAGGAAAATTGTGTGGGTCAACTGGGAAAGAGTGTGCCGGTGCAAAGATGACGGGGGGCTCGGAGTGAGAGACATTGAAGTGTTTAATATAGCTCTTTTATGCAAATGGTTTTGGAGATTTGCTAAAAATCAAAATGTTCTGTGGGCTAGAGTGCTTAGGTCTAGATATGGGGACTTTTCTGTCGGGAACAGGGTTTCGAGTAATATGAATCTTCATTCTTTATGGTGGAGGGATTTGAATCATTTTCTTACAGGGGATGAGGGAAAGTTGTTCAGTCAAAATCTCTCTTTTAAGTTAGGAAATGGCCTATCAGCTCTTTTTTGGGACGACCCGTGGTTCGAAGGAGGGATCCCGTTCAGGAGTAAATTTAAAAATCTTTTTGGTTTGTCTATTCAAAAAAACTTTAAAGTTGGTGAGATGGGTTTGGTGAAAGATGGGAAGTGGGTCTGGGAGTTTGGGTGGAAGAGAATATTTAACAATGTTGAGTTTGTAGAATTTGTGGATTTGTGGCTTTGTTTGTGCAGGGTGTTTATTCGACCTGGCTTGGCTGATTCTATTGCTTGGAATAGCTCGCGGTCAGAAATCTTCACAACAAAAGAGATGTACACAATCCTTCACAATAGCCGGCAATCCATGGAGACCACCCCGACTGCTCTTAAGGACATATGGCATAAGTGCATTCCCTGCAAAGTGTCCTCATTTGTTTGGAAAGCTCTTCAAGATAGAATTCCAACGAGAGAGAACCTGTTGAAGAGAGGAATTTATCTCGAGAATAATTGCTACAGCTGTCCCCTTTGTCCTACTCCCTTTGAGTCTACTGACCACATTCTGATCTCGTGCGCTTTCTCGAACCAGGTTTGGAAGGCCATCTATAAATGGCTGAATTTCAGCCATATCTCCCAGTCATCCATACTGGATCACTTCTTTGAATTTGTTGAGAAAGGAGGGAATAAGGTTGGAAAAGCAATTTGCACCATGATTTGGCAATGTACTTGTTGGAAGATTTGGAAAATCAGAAATGCGAAAGTGTTCAAGGATGAAAGCCCTAATAGTTCTAGAACGGTGGATGAAATCATTTTCTGCACGTGGAGATGGTTAAAAGCCAGGAACCCAAATCATTTTTATTACTCTTCCTTTGAGTGGATGATGGATCATGTTAGCTGCTTTCCGGCAAAAATCGCTTGAGTCTTGTTCGTTTGTTGGGTGAAGTTTTCGGGTTGGTGTTTCTTTGTTTTTCCTTGCGTTTTGAGATTGGTGTGCTGTTTTGGGCCTGTATCTGTACTATCATTCTTGGGGATGAGTACCGCTGGTACTCTCCCACATTTGTGTTTGTTAATGAATTTATTTACTTTTCAAAAAAAAATATACTAATTGACTAATAATTAATTAGTCACAACACAAGCGCAATCTAAGAATAATTATTCTAAGGGGGCGTTTACTTTGAAGGATTAGCCTTGATAAAGATAAAAGTAGCTAAGGTTAATCCATTGTGTACTTTGATGAATTCATGAAACTTTAGGATATCTCAATGCCCTTGATTATTTCTATTCTTTAATTTAGGGGGGTGTATTCGTTGTGGATTTCCACAGACTTTAAAAAGTCCATGGAATTTAAATTCCATGGAATTCACATAGATTCCAGATGACTTTCAAAGAATTCGTGGTTGGATTTCACCCCGATTTTCATTGATTTTCGAAGACTTTACGGGACAATTCTGGAATTGAATTCCATGAAAACCAACGCCCGCTGAGTCCCAGCACCGCTGGAAACCCAGCGACCGCTGGGTTCCAGCGACCGCTGGGAATAAGTCACGCCCTATATCACAGCAAGTCTTCCATTTTTACTGCTCATCCTCGCCATAGAATTGTTGGTAGAATGAATAGTTGTTCCAACTAAAGCAAATAGCTAAAAGTTAAGGCCGTGCAATTCATCGCAGTAAAAAGGAAACTACAGTAATAAATTTTAAGAACCAGGATACTGAAACACAACGATAAATTCGAAGAATCAGTACATTTTAGTAGTGTAGTTCTCGCTACTATTTGGAGTTCCTCTCAAGCAGCTTCCTGAGTCTTGGTCTTCAAAGCATATTACCATGTTTTCTTGCAAGAGAACATATGACATCCTTGATTAGATTTTGACTCTGTAGAATAAGGCACAAAAATGCACAACCTCATATGCCTTCTTACCAGGTTTGATATCCCTGTGAGTGATGTTGCGGTCATGGCAGGACTTGATTGCGATCAACTAAGCAAAACACAAAGTGATACATTACAAGGTTGAAGTGAGAATCACAGATCCAACGTGGATCTGGACACTCCAGCGCCCGCTCAAATCCAGCGTGGGCTGGACACTCAACGATGACTGAGTTCCAGCGCTCGCTGGCTTCTTGGCCGCGGGCGCTGGAACTCACCGCTCGTTTAAAACTTCATGGATTTCAATTCTCGTGGTTCTTGGCCGGATTTCGTCGTGTGTATTTTTTGGATGAAATCCATGAAAGTCATTCCGGATTTTAAGTCAATGGAATAACGAATACACCTAGATTTGTATGGATTTAAAAAGTCTGGAACGAATACACCCAGATTTATATGGACTTTTAAAAGTCTTGAACGAATACACTCAGATTTCTGCAGACTTTTAAAAGTCTTGAACGAATACACCCAGACTTTTAAAATCCACAGAAATCTATTAAATTTCACAACGAACACTACAAAAAAGCGCGTATTTACCGGCGAAAACTACCGGCGGCGATTTTGCCGTCGGTAGATAACGGCGGCAAGGCGGCGGCATTGCAGGCGACCCGAAATTTCGAAATTACCGGCCAGTTACCGACGGCAAACTCGCCGCCGGTATGTAACGGCGGCGTCGCCGCCGTTAATGTTAAAATACGCATTATTTAATTAAATTTATAGACTTAGCGGCGGCAAAATCCCCGCCGCTAGATAGCGGCGGCATTTGCCGTCGGTAACCTTTAAAATATAGGGCAGCGGGTTTGCCCATTTTTTCAGTATCTGCGCCGCAACCAACCCCCCCACGCAGCACAGAAACTACCCCCCCAGCCCCTCCCCTGCTGCTGCTGCTCTTCCTTCGCCGCCGCCGCCGACCGCCGCCGACCCAGCAGGTATCTCTCTCTCTCTCTCTCTCTCTAGATCTATATATATATATATATATCTAATTAATTTTAATTATATATATATAATTATATAATTTCACTTATATTATTTATTGTAGTTCGACGACCTCGTTTCACCGCCTTCTTCACGACACCCACCGGAAACCACCACCGTACGCTCTCTAATTTAATTATTTAATTATGAATTTATTTATGTATTTAATTATATATTAATTAAATAGATTTAATTATTTGTTATATATAGTTAATTAATTTATAATAGATTTTGTTTATAATTAAATTATATGAAGCATGATTAATTTTAAATTATATTAATCCATTTAATATATGATGTTGTTAGTTTAATTTTAAATTATGAAGCATGATTAATTTTAAATTATATTAATTTTAATCAATTAGTTTAAGTTGTTTGTTAGAATAATTTATATATGTTGGATAATTTTGTTAAATTCAATGTTATGTGCTATGTGTTTATGAAATGTTATATTATTATATATATATATATATATATATATATATATTGTGGGATAGATTTAATCAATTTCTTAAGGATCTTCTCCCTTTGGGATAGAAATTGATTATTTCTTAAGGATCTTCTCCCTACAAATGATTGTTTTTAATTTAATTACCATGATTTTTATTGCTTTTATTTGTATTGTATTATTGCTTCGACATTGGGGGGTCGGGTAGACCTAGTATAGGCTTAGTAAATTAGGACCACTATGGTCACTATAGTTGCTGGTAGAGTCGAGCACTTGGTAGTTAGGATAGTGGGGTTATGCTGTCGAAATTTTGTTAGATTTCAAGTAATTTATTATGTTTTATTTGTTTTTTTCAATTAGAATTTGCAAGAATGAGTGATAATCGTACGTGGATGTACGCGAGATACAATGATCGTACCGCATTTGAAACGGGGCTTGAGTTTTTCCTTGAGTGGGCGTTCAATCAAACGGCGTACACAGATGGACAAGGTAACATTAGGTGCCCGTGTAAGAAGTGCAAGAATCAAGCGTATTTAGATGTACCTACGGTCAGAGAACATGTTAGTAGGCGTGGATTTGTCCTGAATTACAAAGTTTGGGTTTGTCACGGGGAAGCACCGCTGTCTATGCCGAGAGAACATGCTATAATGAATGAGGATGATGGATTATACAATAACTACGAAAGGATGGTGCATGACCATGCTGGACCTAGTAATTATCAAGATCCTCCAAATCTGGAGCAGCCGCCCAATAATGACGCTCAACAGATTTATAACATGTTGGATGCAGCGGATACTCCATTGTACGCAGGATGTGACACGTACTCACAATTAAGTTGGATGACTCAATTCATGAGCATAAAGACTGAAAGCCACATGTCAGAGAGGACTTACAATCAGATGTCTTCGATGATGAAAGCTGCTTTACCAGAGGGTAACAACTGTCCAGAAGACTTCTATAGTACGAAAAGAAATCTACGTGGTTTGGGTTTGCCAGTAGAGAAGATCGATTGCTGTGTTAATAACTGCATGTTGTATTGGGGGGAAACTAGTGAGCTACATAGTTGTATGTTCTGTGACCAATCACGATATAAGGACAGCTTGCGTGCATCTGGGAGTCGCAGAAAGAAACAAGTGCCCGCTAAACAGATGCACTATTTTCCCTTGACGCCCCGATTGCAGAGATTGTTTGCATCTCCTGCAACTGCTGAACATATGCGGTGGCATGCGACCTCCACAGACGATGGGATAATGCGCCACCCGGCCGACTCTCCGGCATGGAAACATTTGAATTCAGTCTTTCCTGGATTCGCCGATGAGATCAGAAATGTGAGATTGGGCCTCTCTACAGATGGTTTTGCCCCATTTGCACAATCAGGGCGTCAATATTCTTCTTGGCCAGTTATTGTCACGCCGTATAACCTGCCTCCGTGGTTGTGCATGAAAGAACAATTCATGTTCCTCACAGTCCTCGTGCCTGGCCCATCAAACCCAAAGATGAAGTTGGACGTATTCTTACAGCCATTGATACACGAGTTAAAATCTCTGTGGGAGGTTGGTGTGAACACTTACGACATATCGTTGAAGCAAAATTTCCAGATGCGAGCAGCTCTGATATGGACTATCAGTGATTTTCCAGCGTACGCTATGTTGTCTGGGTGGGGTACAGCTGGGAAATTGGCATGTCCACATTGCATGGAGAATACAGCAGCATTCACTTTGCCGATGAGTGGAAAACAATCGTGGTTTGATAATCATCGGAAGTTCTTACCTCCTAACCATGTGTTTAGGAGAAACAAAACTTCATTCTTGAGGAATAAGACATGCAATGTTGGTCCACCAGAACAAAGATCAGGAATACAAATCTTGAATCAAATCGAGGGGTTAGGCTTCGTGAAGGTTACCGAAGACTTCGATGGCAGGAACGCTCAACTCGCCAAATATCAAGATGTAGGGTGGAAAAAGAAAAGCATATTTTGGGATCTACCCTATTGGAGATATCTTTTGATTCGACATAATCTGGATGTTATGCACATTGAGAAAAATGTGTTTGATAACGTGTTTAATACTGTCCTGAATGTGAAGGGGAAGACAAAAGATACAGAAAAATCTAGAGAAGAATTGAACACCTTCTGCAAGCGGAAAGAGTTGAAGAAAGTGGATGGAACTCGAGGGTATCCGAAAGCATGTTATACGCTTGACAGGGAAGAGAAGAAGATCTTACTCCAATGGATCAAGAGTCTTAAGTTTCCCGATGGGTACGTGTCAAATATTAGTAGATGCGTTGACATGAACGCCCTGAAGATGCACAACATGAAAAGTCACGACTGTCACGTGTTCATGCAAATCCTTCTGCCTGTTGCATTTAAAGAACTTCTTCCTAAGAATGTTTGGGAGGCAATTACAGAGTTAAGTTTCTTCTTCAGAGAATTAACATCCCGCAACGTGGCCATATATGACATGAGAATACTGAGTGAGAAGATAGCTGTTACTCTTTGCAAACTTGAGCGTATCTTCCCGCCTAGTTTATTTGATTCAATGGAGCACCTACCAGTTCATTTGGCAGATGAGGCACGATTGGCTGGTCCAGTGCAATATCGGTGGATGTATCCTTTTGAAAGATATTTGAGGACATTAAAAAATCATATAAAAAACAAAGCCAAGGTTGAGGCGTCCATCGCCAATGCATACTTACTTGCAGAAATGTCAACCTTCTCTTCGTTTTACTTTGAAGATCAAATATCTACAAAGTGGACAACTTTGCCTCGCAATATTGAGATGCCCGTTGCTGAAAATGATGATCCTCTTTGTCTCGCCATATTCAAACCTATTGGGCGTTCACTTGGCCGAGGGACGAAGAGATACATGGATGAGCGCGAATGGCATGCTGCACACATGTATATTTTGAGCAATTGTGCAGAGGTTGCAGAGACATATAGCAAGTGAGTATTCTCGTTCAATTTACGTATAAGAAGTGTTCATCATATATAGGTGTTAACATATTTATTTGATTCTTTGTATCCAAGGATCTTCAAGGAGGAAAAACGATATGCAAATCCTTACATGACTGATGCAGAGTTTGAAGTCGCGTTTCACAACGAGTTTATTCTGTGGTTTAACCATTACGTAAGAGACGATAAATTTATGTTAAATATACATTTACTTACTCTAAAATTGGCTAGCAAACTTAAATGATATTTGTGTGAAACAGGTTTGTCGTCCTTGTAACGACGAGTTGAACCCTTATATTAGATCGCTTGCAGCTGGACCATTAAGGGAGATTGAAACATACTCCGGCTATTTCGTGAATGGCTACAGGTTTCACACAACTGATCATGATAGAGAGAGTGCGACTGTGAACAGTGGCGTTTGCATAAAAGGTTCGGTCTATGGTAGTGATAGAGATGTGCTAGACTTTTATGGGCGTCTGCAAGAGGTTTGCGTGCTGGAGTATCCGGGGTATCCAATTAAGCAGACAGTCTTGTTCAACTGTGAATGGTTTGACTTGTCGGCTCAGGGAACTTCTATTGATACAGACTTCAAGTTAGTTTCACTGAACCACACATGAAGATATAAGAAGTATGATCCCTTTGTTTTGGCGAGTCAAGTAGTTCAAGTGTTTTACTGTCCCTATCCCAGTACGAACCAATCAAAGAAAAATTGGTGGTCAGCATGCAAAGTCAACGCAAGATCTAAGGTTGAAGTGTCTACTGCAGCATCTACATCAACATTAGATCAACCATTTCAAGAAGAAGTGGTTACTATTATGCCTACTCACACAAGTGTAGGCATTGAACAACTACTTCTCCTTCATCCCCTCGGTGGAGTCGTTGAGATTGAAGATGACGATGAAGCAGAAGACGATGATTCCCCGTTGACATCTAACGATAGTGATGAGGACTGTAATTCCCATCAGCGCTGTGCTTAGCAATCTAAGCCTATTTTACCTTATTATTATTATTATTATTATTATTATTATTATTATTATTATTATTATTATTATTATTATTATTATTATTATTATTATTATTATTATTATTACAGAAACTAACAGCGCAGGTACGATAGGATATCTTGGATAAAAGAGTAAGAAATCCACCTAAGTAGATGGAGTGAAGAATGATTGCACACAGAAACCTTCCCACGCAGCCAAGGTGCCTTCCTGCGCAGCCAAGTAGCTTTCCCGTGCAGCTGCGCAGCCAGACCAGAGCAGTGCAGACCAGAGCAGAGCAGCGCAGAGCAGAGCAGCGCAGACCAGAGCAGAGCAGCGCAGACCAAAGCAGCGCGGCAGCGCTGCGCAGTCAAAGCAGCGCCACCAAAGTGCCTTTCCTGCGCAGCTACGTATGATAGTTCAACTTCGGGAATAAGACCATTGTACTGAGTTTTGGGCCCAATTGACTAGATGAGTGGGCTTTTAGAATTAGGGTTTGCTCACAAACTATAAATAGCACATCTATTGGAAAACTAGAGGATCAACTCATTCAAGCAACACACTTGTAATATGTAACTCTCTCTCAAAGTATAGTGAAACCAACGAAGAACCTCTCGTGGACGTAGGTCTTGATGGCCGAACCACGTAAATCCGTGTGTCATTTATCGCTTTCTAATTTCTAGTTTAGGTGTTGGTGATTCCGTGCTTCACCAACTGGCGCCGTCTGTGGGAAAATCGAGCTAAGACGTGAGATTCATTGTTTTTCGGGTACTGTTCATCGATGGATTACTGTTTATGGCAGCTGGATTACTGTTCATCGGAAAAAAGGGGAGAAATTGGGAAATTAAGATTACTGTTCATCATTTGTCATGGTTACTGTTCATAACAAGAAAAAATGTGGAAGGATCCCCAGATCTGTGGGGGGTCGTCTCTAATCCGGTGGAATTCTGTCATTTCCGATACGGGAACAACAGTTCTTCTCTTTTTGGGCATCGCCTCCAAATTTTCAGACCTGGAACTCCTGGGTTTATCGTGAATCTGGTCGATTCCCTCCACCGAGAATGAATCTCAGCCAGCGGATCGCCACTCCTCCGTAGCCAGCGAATCGCCATTCGTCCGCAGTCGGGGAATTGCCGCCCTCCTCCGGCCGGGCACGGGAGATGCTCTCCATAGCGGTCGAGGATCTGTTGCCCGATCTCGCCACCGCAGATTCAGTCATTCTCTTCGAATCGGGACAAAGCGCTGCCGTTCAGGCCTCCGTGAAAGCACAGGACCGCGCGCCGCTGCCGCACACGAACCACACATCACCATCGCGCAGACACCGTTGCCGCACAAAAGTCACCACCGCCGCGCCGAGCTCTCATCCTCTGAGCCGATCATTAGCTCGTGGACCAGGGGCAGAGGGGAAAACCCCCAATTTTTTCTTAAATAAATATGCATTTTCCAGCGATTTCGAACAAATAATGGCAAATCCTGATAATTCTTCGTGTTTTCTTGTGTTTTCCCAGCAAATCACTGGTGGAGATTCAATTTGCGGGGATCATTACCCGCCTCATCGGCGTTTGAGGGCTGCAAGATCTACGCCTTTTGAGAATTAGGGGAATCGCCGAAATCCGGTGCTCTGTCGCCGTTTCAGAAGAACAACAATCCAGTTCAAGAAATGGCGTATTCAGCCACAATCAAGGAATTTTCAGAAAACAAATCACCCGTAAATTTTGGCAATCAAACTCCGGCAAGCACCGCCACCTTCTCTGAACTCCCATGCGAGAAATTCCTCCCAAATTCGTCCTGTTTCCGGCTTCGACGAACAGCTATCCTACCAGAACCCCGCATCGTCATTCTCTGCCAAGATATGGCGAACAGCGTCGCCGCTATGATTTGCCTGCCTGAACTCCAACAACTCGGAGCCCGCCTCCGCCTATACCACTGTCGCCGTGTAGGAGCCGCGCACGACGGGCACTTCTCTGCTCTGACGGGCGGGAACTTCTCTTCTCTGACGGGCGGGCACTCTTCTGCCACAGCGGGAACTTCATTTCTCTGCCAGCGGGAACTTCTCTTCTCTGACGGGCGGAAACTTCTCTGCTCTGACGGGCGGGCACTCCTCTGCCACAGCGGGAACTTCATTTCTCTGCCAGCGGAAACTTCTCTTCTCTGCCACAGCGGGAACTTCATTTCTCTGCCAGCGGAAACTTCTCTTCTCTGACGGGCGGAAACTTCTCTGCTCTGACGGGCGGGCACTCCTCTGCCACAGCGGGAACTTCATTTCTCTGCCACAGCGGGAACTCCTATGCTCAGAGCAGCCCTCAATCAGCTATTCAGGGACGCCGTTCAATTTGGTAAAGATTCGGATCAGGAACGAACATTGCGAAGCTAAGTTTCTCATATCTTTTCGTTGTGATTGATTTTCTGATGAGTCAATTGCTTGTCTTCTATTGATTATTTAGTCGATTGTTGATTTAATCGATGGGAGATTGAACATTAGGCGGTTATTCTAAAGGTTTCGTTCTTGAAATTTTGCTTGATGCTCAACCTTTCTATGCTTTGATGGGGGGTCTGGATTTGACAGCAGAAATTTAATCTCTTTTTTGAATCAGTTAGGGATATATGAAAATCAAAGATGTATATGCGATTATTCTCTTATTGCAGTTGCTCTTTCTTTGGAAAATGCTTATATGTGGGCATATGAAATGCGATTATTGATGTTTTTCTCATGAATTAAACTATTCCTTGTCTCATAAGAAAACTTCTTTTTGTGAATGCCTATTGGTGTGGAGTAAGGGCTCTGTTGAAATACGAAAAGAATTTCAATGTGTATTCTGATGTTGGTCTAAAGATTGAGGATATTTTGATATTTGGATATTCTTTGGTATTTTAATATCATTAGCTTAGATTTATTGCTGTTTTGAATTATGGAATTGAACATTACAATTGTTGGGATAGGACCGTGGAGATATATGTCTTTATGTGCATAAACGAGTTATTATGGGGCATTTAAATTAACTCCTTATAATTTGCTTTTGATGTTCGTGGGGCCTTATTTGAATTTTGGTGATTGAATTTGAGTTTATTGGTTGGTTATGATGATTTACATCTTGCGATACTATGATTTTGCTTTGGTTTTGGGATTGATTTTGTGGGATTAGGACCATCAAGACTAATCAATTACTCTAATGTTTTAGAACACAGGAAGTACATGAATTATAATAAATTATTCCAACACCTGAGTCTTAGGAAGCTCGCCTGCTATTACGGAGTAATTTCTTATTTTCAGGGCATGAAGTTCTTGGGGTATCAAGCTCGCTGCAGTGCTGATGCAACGTAAGGAGGGAGAGGGTACTTTATCTGCGCTAAGACAGTGCGCTGATGCAGAGCAAGGAGGGAGAAGGGTAGTTCATCAGCTCGCCGAAGCAACGCAGGGAGGGAGAGGGTAGTTCATTTCGCTTGCAGCGCTGCATCAAAAATATTGCATTGTTTTCAGGGAATTTTTGGATCCGAAGGGCAACGTAGCTGCTTTGGGTGAACGGGCCTGCGCAGGACTTTTTTTTTTTTGACGCTAGGGGATTTCAGCCCCGCACAGGGTTCTCTCAACACAGCGGGATTCCAGCTCTGCCGTTTCAAAAATCCTGATATTTCAGGATTAATTTTGCTTTAATTGGGGATTGCATCTGCTGATTTTGGGGTTATCCATGTCTCGTTTTTTAGACTGACTTTGCTCTACTTTTCTTTACAAATTCAGGGCTGCGTAGGGCATTTCTCGTGGAGGGAGCGCAACGTTTTTCAGGGAATCTATTGGAAATGCTGTCTTCTTTAACACTCATGAGTATGTGCGCTATTACATGCATAAACCACTCAGCCTTCAATTGGGTAAGGGTCGGGGTTTCGAGTAGCGCAGGTTGGAAGATACACCGAAGGGCAGCGCAGCTGCCTTAAGTAAATGGCAGCATGGATTAAACCAATTGCCGCGTTTAGAGTCACCCTATCAATCTATCATAATGATGAATAATTTTTTACTGATTTTGGGGTTGATTTTTTCGTTCAAATATATTGATATTATTCGTTGAATATGCCATTTGAATTTCAATAACTGAATCTGGGATTGTGCCAATATCTCTTACCTTATTTGGGTACTTAGTAAGTTGATGAAATCGTGAATTTTTAACTTATGATTCAATTGAATTTGCAGCGCATTTTCTTGTGAAAATGGATCATGGTTGGGGTAAATGAAATGTAATTGTTGTTATTGCTGATATCTTGTTGTGGTGGAATTCAACTCTTAAATCTGGACAGGACCAAACGAATGATGATTTAAAATTTATTTCTTATTCATATGAGAATATGCTATAAAGTTGAAAACTAATTGTGATTGTTCGTTGATGAATGCGAGGATCATGCGAAGAAAGACACAACAGCAAAGGAAAAGGAGGAATTAGTGGAATAGCAAGATGAAGTAAAATTATTAAGCTGCGCAGGAATGAAAGTAAGAAGAGTTACTAAAGTTGCGCTGCATAATTTTCTAAGCGGTGCTGTGGGATATCTAAGCTGGTCTTCAACACAGGAACTCTACATCCCAGCACAGAATGTCTAAGCTGTAATGTAACAAAGGTAACTCACTAACTAGTGGTGATCCAGGTACTTCGCAGAACTGAAATTTCTCACTACATGATCTTAAGGTGTCTTATCGAAGCATGTAAGTATGAATGAAACGTGATGTTAAGTTACTCCACCAAAGCATGTAAGTATGAAACATGATCTTAGAACATTTTATCGAAGCATGAAAGCATGATTAGGATTTGGGAAATGTTATACTTTACCACTTGAGAAAAATCACGATTTATATTATCTCTTGAAGGGATTTGGGAATTTGATATTATGTCTTGGAAGCTGCACACCTTCTGCATATGTGCCTAGGTCTAAAATATGAATTGACTAAGTATACGAAGCTGCACACCTTCTGCATACGTGCTAGGGCTTGGAACATAATTTGGATAACATACTTTGGGACCATAGAGTCATACTAGCCCTGTCGCTAGCATCACAAGTAGGAACACCAATCACAAGCATACACATAACATGTTTATTTTAATCATGCACATGTTACTGAGAGGGAGGGAGTAGGGTATATGTTGCCATCTGTATTTTTCTTGAAAATTTACAGCACATCAGTAATGGTTAACAATGCTGGAAAACCTGCTTCGGCAGAAAATGAGCTTTAGTGGCAATTCAGCCACGCTTCGGAGGGGAAAGCCTTAAGTAGAATTTGGGTCTTCTCAGCGCAGTCAGGATATTTATCTCAGCTACCTCTGCGCGGTTATCTCAGCGCAGCTATCTCAGTTATCTTAGCTACCTCAGGGCAGCTACCTCAGCGCAGCTATCTCAGCGCAGCTATCTCAGCACAGTCAGGGCAGCTATCTCAGCTATCTCAGAGCAGCTATCTAGTTATCTCAGCTATCTCAGAGCAGCTATCTAGTTATCTCAGCTACCTCAGCGCAGCTATCTCAGCTACCTCAGCGCAGCTATCTCAGTTATATCAGTAGTTTTCAGCGCAGAATGTCTGAGCCGTTGTCAGTTCAGAATGTCTATGCTCCGCGCAGGAATATCGTAAGCCGCGAAAGTTAGACAGGGTTCTTTGATTGTCTATGCTCCGCGCAAGAATATCGTAAGCCGCGAAAGTTAGACAGGGGTGTACCATCTTAAGGGCCGCGTTGCGGAAGTGTACCATCTTAAGGGCCGCGTTGCGGAAGTGTACCATCTTGAGGGCCGCATTGCGGAAGTGTACCATCTTGAGGGCCGCGTTGCGGAAGTGTACCATCTTAAGGGCCGCGTTGCGGAAGTGTACCATCTTAAGGGCCGCGTTGCGGAAGTGTACCATCTTGAGGGCCGCGTTGCGGAAGTGTACCATCTTAAGGGCCGCGTTGCGGAAATGTACCATCTTAAGGGCCGCGTTGCGGGAGTTTATCATCTTTGTCAGTGCAGGTAGTGCAGCGCAGTCAGCGTGGGGTTGTCAGCGCAGTCGGTGCAGCGCGGTCAGCGCGAGGTTATCAACGCAGATCACTTGAGTCTTCCCAGCACAGGTTATCTAAGCCCTTATTATCTTTAATGATGTTCGACGAATCAATAGGAATAATTGCTATCTCTTTTATCTCAGCTTATTTCCAGCATTAAAATACTTTGTCTTTATCATTTTTGCAAAGATTGACAGTTCTTGTCTAATAAGTCGCAGGGAATTGTGTATGCTTAATTGACACGGGAGAGCAGCACAGCGCTGACTTCACACCACACACCACTAGTTGAACAAAGAGAACGTTGTTCAACTAGACTAGGGGGGAGTAGCTGATGAGGACTGTAATTCCCATCAGCGCTGTGCTTAGCAATCTAAGCCTATTTTACCTTATTATTATTATTATTATTATTATTATTATTATTATTATTATTATTATTATTATTATTATTATTATTATTATTATTATTATTATTATTATTATTATTATTATTATTATTATTATTATTATTACAGAAACTAACAGCGCAGGTACGATAGGATATCTTGGATAAAAGAGTAAGAAATCCACCTAAGTAGATGGAGTGAAGAATGATTGCACACAGAAACCTTCCCACGCAGCCAAGGTGCCTTCCTGCGCAGCCAAGTAGCTTTCCCGTGCAGCTGCGCAGCCAGACCAGAGCAGTGCAGACCAGAGCAGAGCAGCGCAGACCAGAGCAGAGCAGCGCAGACCAAAGCAGCGCGGCAGCGCTGCGCAGTCAAAGCAGCGCCACCAAAGTGCCTTTCCTGCGCAGCTACGTATGATAGTTCAACTTCGGGAATAAGACCATTGTACTGAGTTTTGGGCCCAATTGACTAGATGAGTGGGCTTTTAGAATTAGGGTTTGCTCACAAACTATAAATAGCACATCTATTGGAAAACTAGAGGATCAACTCATTCAAGCAACACACTTGTAATATGTAACTCTCTCTCAAAGTATAGTGAAACCAACGAAGAACCTCTCGTGGACGTAGGTCTTGATGGCCGAACCACGTAAATCCGTGTGTCATTTATCGCTTTCTAATTTCTAGTTTAGGTGTTGGTGATTCCGTGCTTCACCAGATAGTGATGATGATAGTAGTGATGCTTATGAATAAATGTAAATGCACATTTTGGTTGAATTTGATTGCAAATTTGTTATGTTTGTTTGTTACTGTTAATGTTATGTGTCGCTATATATTTGTTAATTTAATTGTATGCAACAGGCATCATGTCTACCTCTCGAGGTTTGTTGGGATTTGGGAGGCGATCTGGCGTTAATGCGCCAGAAGCTACAGCAGATACATCTGATGGGTCTGGGACGCATATTTCTGGGACTCCCGAGACTCCCCAGGCTTCTAGTAGTTCACGGGCTAGAAGGCCTAGGGGCCCTACAGCTGCCGCTATCAGAGAGAGAGAGGTTAAGGCACCTGATGGGAGGACGGTATTTCAGAGGCATCCTGAGACTGGGTAAGTACATTAGTTAAAATTATTGTTTCTCGTACACCATGATTAAGTTAATCAATTACTTGTACACAGTGTTTTGTTGGAGCCCACTGGCCTGTCCAAAGCTTGCACGTGCACATTTAAGATGTTTGAAAACCCAGGCGGATACACATGGAAGTTGACGCCCCCGGCGATGAAGGATAAATTTTTTGATGAATTACAGGTACAATTAAATTTATAATACATATAAATATATCATATTAAATTGTTAAAATGTTTGATATTAAATTAATTCTCTTTCTTTCAACAGAAAGAGTTTACGTGGCAGCCCGATGATGAGCATGACGTGAGGATCATGTGGGAGACAAAAGCCCGCAAAAGGTACTCCGACATGATGAGCGACTACAAGACAACTCTCAAGCAGTGTATCAGCCAAGGGAGAGAGATGTCTAGGCCCGCCTGGATGACTCCCGATTTCTGGACTGGACTCCGGGATTACTGGCATCAGCCCAAGGTTGAGGCTGTTTCAACTCGAGCTCGTGCCAACCGGATGTCCGAGCCCGATGGGGAGGGTACAGGGATCAGTAGGCACGTGGGCGGGTCCCAGTCGACTCGTATCCTGCAGCAGTATATGGTATGTAATTAACAAATAATTAAGTATATAAATTAAATTAATATATTGACTAATATAACTTATTTATCTTATATAAATGCATATACAGAGCTTGGATCCTGGTACTCCCCAGGATGCACCGAACTATGCCACCTTCCTCCGCCTCCACACGTACGCCGACGGAAGTTATACGTCGGAGAGAGATGCTAGAATTGACGTAAGTGTTTAAGTTTATTCAAATATTTAGTGAATGTATTTATTTTCTAACAATTATGCATTGTTATGTATGTATTAGGCCGAGGTTCATCGACTGGCCGCTGCCACAGGACGACAGGAGCGGCTAGACGAGGTGTATTTGGAGGTGGTGCAAATTGATAGGTCACGGATCTACGGCGTCGGGAGTGCCGGGCAGAGTCAGGCTAGTAGGGGGTCTATCCGCAGCACGGGCACTTCTGCGGTGTCTCAGCAGCTTTATGAGACACGGATCTCCACGCTGGAGGAGCGATTGGCGGCAGAGCAAGCACAACGCCAACAGATAGAGGAGCGCATGGCGGCAGAGCAAGCAGAACGCCAACAGATGCAGGACCGCGTGGCTCAATTGGAGGCGTTTATGAGGATGTATAATGCTCCGCCACCTCCACACCCTGATGCCGATGATGATGATGATGATGATGCTTAGACTTATGTTTATGTTTTCAAACAAAATTACATTTGCACTTTCTTTTCAAATTTATGTTTTATTGAACTATATATTTCAAGTGCTTTAATTATTAAAACTATAAATGTTTTATATATTTATGGCAATGATGATGATGATTGCATTTAACATAAACAAATAAATTCAAATCACATTATAATAACCAAATTAAAACACTTTTGGTGTATTAATGTTAAAAAAAAAAAAAAAATAATTAATTAATTAATTAATTAATTATTAAATATTAATTAAATATTTTACCGACGATAAAAATAAGGACCGAAACGAACTCGCTCACTAATTAACAACATATTTAAGGTATTATCTCCACATATTCAAAGATTATAATTATATGAGTGAGTATATAGCATTTAAATGAATTAATAGATGTAGATATATCAATAATACGAGTGTTCTGTACTGGTGATCACTCGAAAAGAATTTCAAAGTTAAGCGTGCTTGACACATAGCACAAGCAAGATGGGTGACCCACTGGGAAGTCGGGTCGCCGACTGGGAAGTTCGTCTAAAGTATGCAATACCGTATAAATACGGAAATAAATTGTGGATATACAATATACAATAAAATAAATAAATAAATAAATAAATAAATAAATAAATAAATAAAATAAAATAAAATAAAATAAAAAAATAAAATAAAAAATATTACCGTGGGCAAAACGCCGTCGGTAGTTACCGACGGCAATTTCCCCTCGGTAAATACCCGGCCATCCTCCGGCGTGAACCACCGGCCGGCGGTAGATTTTTACCGACGGCGATTCGCCGCCGCTAGTTAGCGGCGGTAATCGCCGTCGGTAGTTTTCCGGCAAGGTCAGCCGGACTCCGGTGGCTCTCTACCGACG
Source organism: Salvia miltiorrhiza (assembly GCF_028751815.1). Lineage (NCBI taxonomy): Eukaryota > Viridiplantae > Streptophyta > Magnoliopsida > Lamiales > Lamiaceae > Salvia > Salvia miltiorrhiza. The sequence continues at coordinate 43,285,255 of NC_080388.1, read as the reverse complement.
GCAAGATAGCCCTCGGTAACTAGCGGCGGTGTCTGCCGCCGCTATTTCTCCGGCTAGGCTCCGCCGTTTAACGGCGACAATTCCGGCGGCAGCGCCGCCGTTAACTGCCGACGGCGGATGTTCGCCGCCGTTATTGTCGTTGCCGACGAACCGTTTAGCGGCGGGAGATTGCCGCCGTTATCGCCGCCGGTAACACTATTTACCGGCGGCCGTCTTTTTTTACCGACGGCATTTAGCCGTCGGTAATCAGCGCTTTTTTTGTAGTGGAATACACCCCCCTTAAACTAATTTTGCTTGATTCTTATTCCGCCGAAAGAGTTGGATTGGAGAAATCCTATTATTTAATATAAAAATATTCAATCATACATCATCACCCATGCACAGTAAATACACGTACAGATCATACGACAGAATGTGCCTAGCTCATATGACTCATAAACACGATCCAGTCATGCATCAAATTCTATATGCTAAAATGAAATTATTGCAAAATTATATTGCTATACAAGTAATGAGTGTTGGGATAATTAATAAAAGATGATATACCCGAGTTAATCAAAATGCATAAATGAAGAAACCTTTTATAACGAGATTCTGGTAACATAAAAAAGAGATACTACGAAATAGAGAATTAATCCGAAGCCGTAGAGTTAATTCCTAGGACTCCCTTTTGGGAAATAGAGGAGGAATAATATCCTGCAAGAGCCCATAGTCATGAAACTGTTGCTGTTGCTGCTGCAGCTGCTGCTGCTCATTATTATTGTACAAATTGCTGCTATTGCCACCGTAGAGGTGAGGCATTTGGAGCAAGAGTTCTTGAGGGAAAGCCGGCGGCCCTAGCATCGATTGCCCGAATAATCCGACCATACTGCCGCGCAGGGTTGCCGGAACGTGGTGGTTGTGCTGCCCTTCGTAGGTGGTTATCACAATCGAAGGATCTTGGAACGATCTCTCCACGCGTTTTTTCACCGGACATTTCTGTGTCGTGCATCTGTAATAGCTTCTGCGATATGATATGATATTATGTTATTTTACTACTATATGTAATATTCAAATTCACTCAATTAATAATAGATGTAAATTACAATTTATTACTATATTTTATATATATTTATAATAAACATTATCAAACCAATACATAAATAAATATAATAGTGGTAGACATTGGTAGGACAGAGGGATTCGAAAAGTAATTAATAATAACTAAAAGCACATGAATTTGCAACCGTGATTTATCATTCAGTGCACCGGAATTGAATCTAACTACACAGTGATATAAAGTAAAAATGATGATCGTGATAATGAAAGAATATATAATACGTTGTAGCAAAAAGTTTGGACTGTTTGCATGAGTTTGTCATGAAAAATATTGTTCATAATAGTTAGCGTTGGATTTAGTCCACACAAACAAATTAACAACCACCAATCATAATTTTCCTCTAATAATATAATTAAGTTCATAGCTAGATTTTATCTGAAAATCACACAACTAGCTAGCCCACCTGCATGATTTCTTGTGTTCATACTTCACATCCAAACGTTGTAATAATCGAAAATTAATCATCAGTTCCAAGGCTACATTACCACACTGAATAAGGTGGAGACTCTCTTATAGAATTTCAAATAATGTAACTGCACTGTATATTCCATTCGATGAGATGGTTCAGCTTTAGTTTCCATGTTGAATTTTCAATCGTAGGCCAAAATTGAAACTTTTTGCAATATTACAGATTTTTTTTTCTTTTTTTTAAAACATTTAACAAAACAAAAATTCATTTTTCTTTTTTTAGAAAAAAAGGCTCGAAACAGTACAAACTGTACTCAAACCTTAAAAAATGAAATGAAAATATAACCTCGGATAGGGGCTGTTTTTCACTGCCTTCTGCCCATATTTTCTCCATCTATATCCATCTTCTAAGTGATCAACTTCACTCTTTGTCATGAAAGCAAATCGTGGCTGTCTTTCCTTCTTCTGCTCTCCTTTCTTCTTCCCTTTGCTACCCCTTTATTTAATTCCAAAGATACACATATACATATCATCAATATATATTTTATTTTGTCTCAGGTATATACATGTTGAAGAATAAAAATATACATACTCTTTCTTGGAGTTTTCTTCATCTCCATGAGCAATGAAGGATTCCTTCTCTTTCTTACTTTTATTTGAATCCTCTTCCGCCGCGGCCACCTCAGTTGAGGAGGAGGAGATGGAAGAGTTGGGCGTAGCCGGGGTTTCGTTGCCCCCCGCAGCCTTCTCCTCCTCTTTGGACGTCGGCGGCGACGGGCCGCAGGCGGCGGAGAGCGAGTTGTGATCGGTGGGTCCATGCAAGAACTCGGTGAAGCTAAGGTACGACGAGGGATCGAACATGTGGAGGTGAGCATCGGCGCCGGAGTAGGGGAAGGTGGCAGCACCGCCGTGGCGGTCTTCGTTGTAGGGGTGGTGGTAGTAGAATTCTCTCAGATGATCTTCAGACATTAGATCAGCTGTGGAACAACAAGTGAGAGAGAGAGAGAGAGATGGAAGTTTAGGCAGAGCTTAGTATGCTGCCTTTATTTAGAGCTTAATTTGACGATCGAGGAGAAGATTTGGTTGAGGTTTGCAGTCGTTGTAAAATTGCTTCTTTGTTAATTTATATATTCTCGTGGGGGTTGGCCAGTTTGAATTTTCAATCGTATTTTATTTTATTGTTATGTCTTAGTATTAGCATACTACTATTAGTTGTTATTTGTTCGGACAAGAACTAACATATTTTCGTGACATGTTTTTATCATTTTATATATGTAAAAAAAAGAAAAAAAAAGAGGGTTATTGTCAAATAGTGAATGCATTTTGATCAATTAATTTATTTGCAATTTTAACACGATTTTAAATTTATTTAAAAAAATCATTTTAATTAAAATTATGAAATAAATCAAAATTCTTCTGTTATTTGATAATTGACCAAAATAGAAGATGTAGTGTGTTAAGAGATGAAAATAGTTTGAAAATGGAGGTACGTAGCGACCCCACTTTATAAAAGGGGGTTTGACAAAACGAAGTCGATAGAGGAATGGAGTCATTCGCCACTATACGTTTTCTTGACGATGAATTATTCCATTTTTGCTGCTACTATCAATCAATCTACACCTTTTCTTAAAATAAAAAATAATCAATTTGCCCCTTTTGGTATCACATGTGTGTTTATCTTCGATATTTATATATGACATTATTTTAAGTCTGGTTAAAGATTTTTGGGATGAATCAATTATTTGGATTTAATCTCATTTTTAATGTTATATTTGTAATTTAATTAATTAGTAATATTGAGTTTAGATCATGAGTTGATGAAATCTTGATGCGTTTCACTGTGTTATACAAAAATTCCTCATATTTTTGAAAATTTTATTTCGATAATAAGGAATTAAAAGTAAATTATATTTTTCTCCAGCTGCATACGCGATCATCTCCATGTCGATGATGAGCGCATGCATTAAGTTGTGCGCTGCATTCCTTTTAATTAAAAGTAAAATCACCTCGTCCTTATTTTAGATTAATATTTATATTATCAAACTCCACGAGATGAAAGTAGTTCCAAACACCTTGTACAAACAAATACGTCAGTCAATAGAATTGTGAAATCGGTATATAAATAACATATACACATGCATGTACGTACGTACGTATAATGTAGAGTATTAATTTTTAAGATAAAACATTGAATTTTAAGTACATATAGTATATTTTCACGATATAGCTCATATATATTTTATCTTCAAAATATATTTTATCTCAACCCTTATAATAGTATAAATATTTAAATATGAACCACACAATGTGTGTATGTAGGACACAGACCTTCTAAGGCATGTTATTACATACAGATCTGCATGATGTTGTCACATGGACAATTCTTAATTTATTACCTGATAGTATGAAAATGTATATTTGTGTGCAACTTTATGTATATGTGTGTTTATTTATATGCATAGTGTTCAATTTAAGCATAATTAAGGCGACGAATGGTGAGCCGCAAGAGGCATTTGACAGGTCGCATAGTGCTATGCAGTGACGGAGGGAGGGGGGTCCAGTGGGGGCACTGGGCCCCACTGGAAATTTCAAAATAATTACTAATATATATATAGTAATATTTATATTTTTAATTAAATATATGTACTTTTAATTCTAAAAAAAAATCTCTTTTTTCCTTAAAACAATCATAAATTCACAATATTTTTTAATTTAGGTGGATGTTATTTTATATTGTTTGTTATTATTTTTAATTGAAAGAGTAAATTTGAATTTTCAATTATCTATAATGAACGATCATAAAGAAAACAGTAAATTTTGAATTTTAAATGTAACTTTTTTTATAATCACCTTGCAATTTACTTTCCATGTTTATTTTACTTTTTAAATTATGTTATAGATTGTTTGTTTTAGTTTCTTTATTAATAATATTTTTTAATTATAACTTGATTTTATTATGTATTACATATTATAGTTTTCCTTAATAAAATTCCCATTTAATATTAGATATTATAGTTAATATATTTAAGTAATTAATCTTAGTTCATATCAGTTATTAGCTCAAACCATATGCTAGTGAATTAGTTTTCATTTCTTTTTTGTATATATGTTATTCGTATTTACATTATTAATGAGGATTTAGTATTTCTTTAGTTATGCGAAGTAGTGCGTTAGTGAATGAATCCAATTATTACTTTTATTTTCAGATATCAAGTTATTAATTATTATTAATAATCCTAAATTTTGTTATGTAAGTTATTAGAACATATTTTGATTAATCGTAGTACCTCAAATTGAAAGAGATTTTTTTGATTCCATTTATTTTAAATATTACAATGAAGTTTTTATATTATAATTTTAGAATACTAAATGTAAAAAAAATACTATATGTTATAATATAGCAATGCCTAGCTATTAATTTTAAACGATGCATTGTACATAAAATAAATTGATAAAAAAATAATTTTATTTTTAATTTATATATATATATATATATATATTATTTTAAAATTATTACAAATTGGGCCCCCCCTGAAATAAAATCCTGGCTACGTCACTGGTGCTATGCATATATGTGATTATGTATATGTATATTTGTGTTCAATTATATGCATAATTAAGGTGGCGGCGGTGCGGAAAAAAAATTTCCGACCAAAAAAAGTAAAAAAAAATAATAGTTTTAATTTTTAAAGTTTTATTCCTATGTTACCCATGTGTGTATTTTGTCTTGAAAAGCCTCTGCCCCGTGTCACGTGCTTAGTGCGCCACTTAAATAAAATATACGATCTAGATTTGGAACTATATACTACGTGGGAGTGGATATTATCAGATCTCACTCATATATACTGCTCTCTCAGTTCCATTAGTAATGTCTCATTACTTTTAGGCACAGAGATTAAAGAATATGTAATTAGTAGATAAAGTATAATTAGTGGGGATTGTTTTAGTTAAAATGATTAAATAATTAGTGTATTTTAAAATAATATTTAAACAATTATTAATTACACATTTTATCTATTAGTTACACAGTTCTTAATCTATGTGCCTAAAAATTAATGAGATTACTAATGAGAGTCATGAGACGGAGTTGGGTCATATACGAGCTAGATGAGATTGGAATTAATTGGGCCAAATTTAGCTCACACAATGTCAAGGGTTTGTTGAGATTCTCGTGGCTAAAATTATGCTTCTATTCTTGTAAAAGATAAGCTATAAATATCTCCTTCATCTATTGAGAAAGTTAATACTCTTCGAACATATTTCTCGTTTTGAATTTAATTTCTTTGACTTCGGCGTCGGAGTCTCAGTTTTTGTACACTCCTTATCCGCAATAACTTTCTCAGTTCTTTTATCTGCAATGTAATTCTAGCTATGGAAGAACTTCGAAGAGTTCTTATAATAATATTGAGCGGCATTTATTCTTAACATGGAGTACATTATTCACGCGAATTTATGAAACATCCACATCAAAATAATTAGCAAAATTGGATGAATAAATGATATTTCTTTCAGTCCATGAAAGTGATCTTTTTTATGGGAATATATTTTAATTAAATTGATAGTAATTTTTATGTAATGGAGAAAGAGTCACGTCATTGTATGGAATAAGTGATTGAGATTATATTATTATTTTTTTTGTAAATATTTATAAGAATGCAAAGTAAAGAAAAAATACGGGATTATATTTTAAAAAGAAAATATTTATATTTTTAATGAACACTAGAAATAATGAAGATGTCGTGCTTTTCTTGAACGGGGAAATAATTTGGGGAAGGATGGTTGAGAGTAAAAGTCAACGATGACAAAATTTGTATGGGTAATTAACAACAGTCGTAAGGTCGGCATAGGCATAAGTGAGCAATTTGGGTCAACATCGGATGTGTGGTCTGAACACGTGTCTTTACTACTGCACCGTCATTTGACCATGACTACCACGTGGGTTATGCTCTGTGGTTCGCTCACATTTCGGCTCTCGTCCACATTATTAGGATTTAGGAGGTGATTGGGTATAATTTCATTAAATGGGATCATCTGTCCCAAAATATAGTGTGTACCACGTGTACCACTCTTTATTTATTTATATTTATAAATTATTTTTTATTCTATTTTAATTTATTATGCTTTTATATATTATAAAGATAATTAGCAAGGGTTCACTCATCCATTTAGGGTTTATAATTATTTTTTTATATTTATTTGAATTAATAATAGATTATTTGGGTTCATTAATTCAAAGTTAGGGTATATAATTTTTTAAATTTTAATTTTTCAATGATAAATACTAATTAGAGTTTATAATAATATAATAATTTTTATTTTTATAAAAAATAATTTATAAAATAAAAAAATAAAAAGTGATACACATGGTACACACAATATTGTGGGATAGAGGATCTCATCTGATAATTTCATTTGCTTCTTATAAGGTGCTACTCATCTTATAGCTTCTCCTCTTTAATACATTGATTTTATAAAAGGGCTCTATAATTTCTATTTTTATTTTATTTTATTAAAATTAAATTCTAATAATATATTAATTAAAATAAAATATAAGATTTAAAATTAAAAACATTACAATAATTAAAAATTAGATAAAAAAAAGTTTAAAAGAATTAACAAAATTATGATTTTTAAATAAAAAAAATCAAATATCAAAATAAAAAATCAAAACACAAAAATAAAAAAAACCTTACCCAAACCCCCACCGCCTATTCTCATTTCATTTTCTTTTTCTCCTCTTTCTTCCCCTGTCGCTATTCTCCTTTCCTTTTCTTTTTCTCCTCTTTTTTCCTCCATTCTTCTCTCTCTCTATACGCTTTCTACTCTTTTTTTTTTAATTAAAATCCAAGGAGCGGATAACACGCACCTCACATAATACACCCACCGTACCGGCTTCCTCCATCGTCCTCGCGTCGAGTCGAGGGATGCGCCAGCGAGCGGCTGCCCCCGGCGTGCTGCATTGGTGTGGCGCACCCCACTGAAAATGCTCTTATTAACGATTACATTAACTTTTTTGCAATGAAATAACAAATCATCATTATTATTGAAATAAACACCGCATAATATCCTTCTTGGAAACTTGTCATAATTATTATACAAAAATCATAACATCAAGTCAAGAATAAACTATTTTCTTTAATATCTTATATACATACGAACAATTTTAAAGTTTAAACAAGAATAGAAAAAAAAATTAATTTATTAGAATTTAATCTATTAGAGCACAATACTGGAAAAACCAAGGATGATATGTATTGACTCCTCTAAATCTTACCGAAAAATATAGCATTTGCATATCACAAATTCTTACCGAAGAACTATAGCATTTGCATATCACAAAGTCTTCTTTATATATCATGATGTACGATGCAGACAGTTCGGTTAGGTTTATTCGAAAGCAGGGGCGGATCTAGAATTTGTCAATAGGGAGGGCTGAACTAGTTGAAAGTATTGCGCGGAGGGTTCGGGGGCGGTAGCCCCCGAGCCAAAATTTTTGGGTAGTCCATACTGTTTATTTTTATGTTCAAGTAAAATTTTAATGGATATAGGATTAAAATTCGATCACAGATTATAATAAATAATTTAATAATATATACATTGAAAGCATATAAAAAATGACCTCTATATATTTTTTAAAAAATTAATCTATCTTCTACAAGAATAAATTAATTTTTATTATTATGTTGAAATTTTTTTATCTTTCTCTAAAAATTGGACTGGGCTAAGAGCTGAATTATATAAATATTAGGCTAAATATATTTAATATATATAGGGAAAATTTTGGGGTTGCACTGGGCTGGAGCCCAGTGTAGCCCCTATGAAGATCCGCCCATGTTCGAAAGTATCATTTGCATATATTAAATGTGACATTTGTAATATATCATTTATTTTTATATAAAGTATCATTTGATTTTATAAAAGATATCATTTACAAAGTATGATTTGTATACATTAAAAGTATTATTTTATGTTATTAAAAGTGTCATTTATAATCTATCATTTATTTTTATAAAAAGTATCATTTCCGAAGTATCGTTTATATTTAATAATAGTGTGTTAGTAAAAATATTATTTACGTCGATCGGAAAAAAATGAACGGGTCAAGTTAGGTCTACGAATTTAGGCGTGGGTGTGGGCATAGTTGATATGTCTGCTTGGTGCAAACGGATGTACAAGAGACCACCTATTTGCCTATTACATCAATTCCAGCCCAACAAAATATCATTGGATTGCGATAGAACCATCGTCGGCAATGTTGCATCATTCAACAATCTCATCTGGCTTTTCTTTCAAATTAATTCTCATGTCGAGAAATAATTGAAGATAATTATGTTAAATTTTCAATCATGATATTGTTATGATGTTTGCTGCATGCTTTAGCATTGAGGGGCTTAATGACAAATTGCAAGAGTTGGAGGGCTAAGTTGTGATATATTCCATTAGAATATGTTATCAGATTTCATAGCCGTTGCATGGATATTTCTTAGCTCTGGACTGATCTCAGTCGTTGATTCTCAACAGAAAAGATCATGAGTTTCAAGTCAATTGCTTCGCATACTTAAGTTGTTGAAAAGCCTCATTGTTCTTCTTCTTGCTTTTGGCGTTTTGAGAGTTTGAGATAGAAGGCAATACACTTAGTGAAGAAAGTTAATTTTTCTTTTCTTTGATCCAGTTTCTATTGGTGAGAGTGTGTGATTGTAAAACTTCAATCTCTGATTCAAAAAAGATAAGGTTGACTCTCCCGTGAACGTAGGGGTTTTCTCGAACCACGTAAATCGTTCTTGTCGTTGTTGTTGTATTTTTTGATTTGCAATTATTTCACAAAGTGGCGCCATCTGTAAGAATCTTCTTTTCCGATCAATCAAGAATTGGAAGTTGGTCCACGATGAAGACAACGAGGTTCGATGTAGAGAAATTCTCTGGTGAAGATGACTTCGCTCTTTGGTGACTCAAAATGAAAGCAATGTTGATCCAACATGGTCTCGTTGATGCTCTCAAATCGGCGTCAAAAAAATCTGATAAAGATGAGGATGGGGACAGTAAGTCCGCATAGATCGCGATGCTTAAGAGAGCTGATAATGGAGAAAGCACATATCATTTGTTATGTGCTTAATTGATAAGGTTCTACGAGAAGTGGCAAAAGAGACGACAGCAGCAGACATCCTGAGCAAACTGGAGAGTTTGTATATGATGAAGTCCCTTGCTAATCATCTATACATGAAACAACGCCTCTATTCTTACAAGATTGTGGAAGATATGGGTATCGCAGAGCAATTGGACGAATTCAATAATTCTATTGATGACTTAGAGAATATCGATGTTCAAATAGAAGATGAGGACAAAGCAATAGTCCTTTTAAACGCACTGCGTAAAAGCTATGACCAATTCAAAGATACTATGCTATATGGTCGGGAGAACTCTATTTCTCATGAAGAAGTACAGAATGCTTTGAAGGCAAAGCAATTGCAAAAGCAGATAAATGGAACTCAAGTGGATCCAGTTGGTGAGAGTTTGAACGTGAAGAAATTCAAACCAAAATAAATTCAAGAAGCCAGTTAATAATTCAAAGAAGTAAACTCCTTAACTGAAGGCTAAATATAATGATCCAAAGGAAACAAGAAAGTGTCACTGGTGCTATAAGGCAGGGCATATAATGAAAGATTGTTTTTCTTTCAAGAAGAAACAATCTAATGAAGGTCAAAAGATGGACTCTACAGACATAGCGGAAGAATTAGAGCATGCAAATATGTTGAATGTATTGGATGTGAGGGTAGAGTGAGCCTGGATCATGGATTCAGTTTCTAGCTTCTACATGAGCCCTCGCAGAGAATGGTTCATAAACATGCAGGAAGATGAACAAGCATATGTACTCCTCGAGAATAATCACGTATGCAAAGTAAAAGGAATAAGTAACATCAAAATAAAAAAACATGATGGCTTATTTAAGATTTTGACTGAAGTCAGATACATTCTTGAGATTAAAATTAATTTAATATCACTTGGCATGTTGGAATCAAAGGATTACATTTTTCATTCTGAAAAAAGGCCACGCATATGTGTGCAAAGATTTAAAAGATGTCATGAAAGGCATTAGAATGAATCAGCTATATTACCTAATGGCTAGTGTGGTGTCTGGTACATCTAATGTAGTTCTTAGTATTGACATGGACCTATGGCACATGAGATTGGTTCATGTCAGTGAAGGTGGATTGAGGGAGTTGGCAAATCAGGGTCTCATAAAAGTTGAGGGTTCCAGAAATCTTGAAACTTGTGAGCAATGCATATTGTTAAAAAGCGAGAAAACTCCCTTTAAAGTGGGGAAACACACATCTATGGCATATTTTGACTATGGTCACAATGAACTGTAGGGACCTACACCAACAATAGCAATATGAGGAGGAAAATGGTTCATGAGCATAATAGATGACTTCTCAAGAAAGTTGTGGTTGTTTGTGTTGAAGGATAAGAACAAGGCTTAAGGATTGGTGTGCAAAGGTTGAAGTTGAGAAAGGCACTGCTCTTAAGTGCTTGAGAACAGATAATAGACTGGAATTTCTGTCACATGAATTCTAATCATTTTGTGCACAAAAGATAATCAAAAGGAATAGGATTGTGCCATGAACCCCCATCAAAATGGTGTGGCAGAGAGGATGAATAGGACCATCTTGAAGTGAGTAAATGTATGGTGATTAGTTCTGGACTTCCTAAAAGGTTCTGGGGTGAGGCTATTTCAACAACAACTATTTTGATCAACAAAAGCTCCTCATCTGCCATAGGTTTTCTCACACCAGATTATAGGTGGTATGACAACAATGGGGATTATTCTAATCTCAAAGTCTTTGGGTACAAGGCATATGCTCACATCAAGCAAGGGAAGCTGGAGGAAGAGCAATAAAATGTATTATGCTAAGATACCAAAAGGGGGTGAAATGTTACAGATTATGGTGTATTGAACAATGTATATAAAGGATAGTTATAAGCAGAGATGTTGTGTTTGTTGAAAATGATATGCCTTATCTCAGCAAGGAACATGTGAAGATTTATGAAAGAACTCAGGAATCAGATTATGATGACTTGAGAAATTATAAGCTTGCTAGGGACAGGCAGAGAAGAATCATCAAGCCTCCAACAAGGCTTGGTGAATCAGATATGTTACACTATTGTTCGTGTATTGCTGAAGAAATGGAACACTCTGAACCAGCTACTTATGAAGAAGCAGTGGCACAGATGAACAAATATTTCATAGCCATGAAGGAAGAGATAGAGTCTTTACTCAAAAATAAAACCTGGATTTTAGTGGAGAGATCCTATCAAAAGGCTGTGCAAAAAGAAAATTGAAGCAGCTGAAAATAATAGGATCAGATTTAAGGCCCGATTAGTTGCTAAAGGTTTCACTCAAAATGAATGAGTGGATTTCAATGAAGTCTTTTCCCCAGTTGTAAAACGTAGCTCCATAAGAATTCTATTGGTTGTTGTTGCTCAATATGATTGAGAATTACAATAGCTTGATGTCAAGACAACTTTCTTACATGATGATTTGGAAGAAACCAACCTCAGGATTTTGTTAAACCTGTAGATGAGGATAAAGTGTGTCTGCTCAAGAAAAGCTTGTATGGTTTGAAATAGAGTGGTAGACACTGGTATAAGAAATTTGATGAACACATGGAGAATTTTGGTTTTAGCAAATCAAGCTATGATAGTTGTGTCTATATCAAGAAAATGAATGATGTTGCAATAGCTCATTTGTTACTATACGTAAGTGATATGTTAATAGCAAGTCCAGATAAGACAGAAATTGAATTGATTAAAAGGGAGCTTCATACTAGTTTTGATATGAAGGACTTGGGAAATGCCAAAAGAATTCTTGGCATAGATATTGTGAGAAACAGATAAAGGAGAGAACTATGGTTAATGCAGCATAACTATCTGGTGAAGATTTGAAAGAAATACAAAATGAAAGACGCAAAAAAAGTCTCTATCCTTTAGCTCAATATTTCAAACTATCAGCTGACCAGAGGCCTAAATCTGAGGAAGAAGTAAAGGCGATGAAGCAAATTTCATATTCTAACATAGTTGGAATTATCATGTATATGATGGTTTGTACAAGGCTAGATGTAGCTCATGCAATGAGCGTTGTAAGCAGGTAGATGTCTGAACCAGGGAAGAGTTATTGGCTTGTTGTGAAATGGATACTAAGGTATCTCAAAGAACCAGTAGATCATGGATTTTTGTTCAAAAGTAATGCAAGTTTTGAAAGAGATCCTTTGATAAGATATTGTGATGCAGATTGCTTCAAATCTTGACATAAGAAAATCTCAAACAGGTTACATTTGCAATTTGTTTGGGACAACCATTAGTTGGAAATCTAGCCTGCAATCTGTAGTGGCTTTATAAACTACAGAATCTTAATATATTGCTCTGACTAAGGCAGTAAGGAAAGCATTTGGCTTAAGGGGTATTCTGAAATATTTTCATATTAAGCATGATACAGTGGTAATAAATTATGATAGCCAATCCACTTTACACTTATCAAAGCATCAAGTGTTTCATGAACGAAGCAAACACATTGATGTGAGACTACATTTCATTAGAGATTAAGTTGAGAAGGGGACAATTAAGATCAAGAAGATTCCTACTGAGCATAATGCAACAGATATGCTCACAAAGTCACTGCCAACTTCTAATTAGTTCAGTTATTGCTTAGAGTTGGTAAATGTTCTTTCTCATTTAAAGGAAATGGAGCCCTGTGATGGGGCAGTTTGGAGAGGAAGTTGGTTTTATTTATTGATGAGCATTTGCCAAGGTGGAGATTTGTTATAATATGTCGCTGCATGCATTAGCATTGAGGGGTTTAATGACAAATTGCAAGAGTTGGAGGGCTAAGTTGTGATATATTCCATTAGATTTCATAGTCGTTGCATGGATATTGTAGTGACGACAAATACATTGTGACTATTGACTGAGAAATTTAGTGACGTTTGTATCATGTCACTAAATTACATAATTACAGCGACAACAATATCATGTCACTGCAAACAGAAACTATTGTGACAAACTTCAAACGTGGCTACAAATTTCAAAATATAGTGACAAAAGTAAAATCGTCACAATTTAATCATATTCAGTGGCAACATCATCCGTGACAATAAATAGATTTGCAGTGATAATGTTTTTTCGTTGTCACTGTAGCTTTTAGCGACGGTTGATATAGCCGCGACTTACCGACGACCACAAAAGTTGTCACTAGGATGCTTTAGTGACGACTTTGACACATATAGTGACAAAAATTGTCGCCACTAAAACCCTTTTTTTTGTAGTGTAAGTTCAGTTATTGCTTAGAGTTGGTAAATGTTCTTTCTCATTTAAAGGAAATGGAGCCCTGTGATGGGGCAGTTTGGAGAGGAAGTTGGTTTTATTTATTGATGAGCATTTGCCAAGGTGGAGATTTGTTATAATATGTCGCTGCATGCATTAGCATTGAGGGGTTTAATGACAAATTGCAAGAGTTGGAGGGCTAAGTTGTGATATATTCCATTAGATTTCATAGTCGTTGCATGGATATTTTCTTAGCTCTGGACTGATCTCAGTCGTTAATTCTTAACAGCAAAGATCATGAGTTTCAAGTCAGTTGCCTCGCATACTTAAGTTGTTGAAAAGTCTCATTGTTCTTCTTCTTGCTTTTGGCATTTTGAGAGAGTTTGAGATAGAAGGCAAGACACTTAGTGAAGAAAGTTATTTTTTTTTTCTTTGATGATCATTTTCTGTTGATGAGAGTGTGTGATTGTAAAACTTCAATATCTGATTCAATAAAGATAAGGTTGACTCTCCCGTGAACATAGGATTTTCCCGAATCATGTAAATCGTTCTTGTCGTTGTTGTTGTGTTTTCTGATTTGCAATATTTCATGGATATTATGTGGAATTCATTTTATTATTAATGGATGATCTATTATGGAGTTAATATATAGATATAGCCACTTTCATATAGTAAAATTAAAATTTGGCCTATGAAATAAAAATATTAAATACCCCTCCCCCAAAATTAGAAATTCAAAACCTCTCTCTCACTCTTATCTCTTTCTCTTCTCTCTCTCTTTACAACCGCTGTGCGACGTCACTCTCTCTTCTCTCTCTCTCCAGCGGCTGCGCGGCAGCGATGCCGAGCTGAAGTCACCGGAGCTCTCTCTCTCTCCAGCGGCTGCGCGGCAGCGGCACCGAGGATGTAGATCTCTGCTCTCCTCACCGCCGTTCCTCCTCTCTGTCCTCCGCCATCTGCCAAATCCGACGAAAAATTTAGGTTTTCTAATTTGATTTTGGTGGATCAAAGCAGCGGAACTCCTTCTCTTGCGGTGGATGCAGCTGAAAGAGATAAAAACACAGATGATAGTTGTTCGGCTCCGAGCATGGAACCGGAGCTGAATTTGCGAGAGGATAATGAAGAGGAAGAGGGAGAAACTAGTGAGATTTCTGAAGATGGAGAATCAGAGAGAGAAGTTGACTACAATTTTCAATTCGAAGACGAAGTGGATCCCCTCTCTTTTGTTGAGGTTGGAGGAGGAGACTAGTGGAGCGACCCGTGAGGAAATTGAGGAAGCTATGAACTTTGGTGTGAAGAAGAGAAGGTCGAGGAAGGTTCGAATGTGTTGTTTGTTATGGATGCTAACTTGGTATATCTTGATTTAAAGTTATTCGATTCTTTTTCCCATTGTAATTCCTTAGTTTTGAGTTGTATATGTGGTTATTGGTAATTATGACATGTTAGTGGTTGGAAGAGTCTGTTTTATGCATTTAAACTTTTTGTGATGAATTATGAAGGAGCTATTAGGTAGAAAAGGTTTATCTCTCTCTCTCTCAATCTCAATAATGTGTATTAGTTGTATTCGAATTTTAATTATCACTATTAATTAACATTTGCATATATCAGAAGACATTATTTTTTTAATGTTCTTGAATTCACAACTAGGTCTATAAATTCACAATTCAATGTTCTTGAATTCACAACTTAATATTCTCGAATTCACAACTTAATGTTCTTGAATTCACAACTAGCTCGATGAATTCACAACTTAATATTCTTGAATTCACAACCAGATCTATGAATTCACGACCAAAACTCGAATTCACAACCAAAATAAATTCTAGTTTTAGTTGTGAATTCAAACTTTAAAAACTCAAATTCACAACTACTTGAATTCACAACCAAAATAAATTATAGTTGTGAATTTGATTGGTTGTGAATTCACAACAAAAAAAATTGTAGTTGTGAATTCACAACAAAAAAATTCTGGTTGTGAATTTGACTGGTTGTGAATTCACACTGGCTGTGAATTGCGGGATTTTTTAAAAGAGTGATGTTTAAAGGGTATAATGAAGTGGGCATTTTTTTAAATTTTAATGTGAATGGTATTTTGGTAACACTGGCCATTTTTTTTAATATTTTTATCTTAATGAACAATTTTTAATTTTACAATATAAAAATGGTCATTTTAAAAATCCACTCTCTATTATGTCATGACGAAAAAGTTAATGGAACTTGTTAAATATGGATTGAATGTGGTTGAAAGGAGACTTATTAAAATGAAACAATTAGTATAAAACTTAAATTAATAAAATAAAAAATAAAAGTATAAAGATCTATAAATGTATTTTGCCTTTTTTCTTGTCTTTTTATATCAGCTTAGCTCCTCTGCCCCTAAAAGCTGATTCTCGTAGTGGGCCTTGTTTTACTTAAAGCCAACATATTTTCCTATCAAACATATGCTACAATTTTTAGGTTGAATTTTTCTCGATAGAGATTGGAGAATATATATATATATATATATATATATATATATATAGGGTGTGGTTATAATGAGAACCACACTTATTGTGAGAACATAAGAATCACTAAAATCAATGCATCTGCTATATAAATTAATGCATTCGCTATTAAATTTAATGCATCCGAAAATAATAAAAATTTTGCTCCCTTCAGGATTCGAACCCAGGATCTGCATTCATCCACCAAGATGATGCATCCATCGTAGATCTTGATGATCGAATGGCTTAAAATGATTCTCCGTTCTAATTTTATTTAGTGGTTCTTATTTGAACCCCTCCCTATATATATATATATATATATATATATATATATATATATATATATATATAAAGATCTACGGTTGATTCGTAATTCTGTTGGATGGATTTATGGTCCTGAGTTCGAATCCCAAAGGTAGCAAAAATTTATTTTTCACAATTAATATTTTTATACAGCGAATTCATATGTGTTCTACATAAAATTCATACTTTAAAAATTGCCCTTATTTTTTATTTTAAGATGTGCTCTCACGGTAGCCCACCCCTATATATATATATATATATATATATATATATATTATTTTTTGCTTTTTTCATGTATTAAGTTGGATAATTATTTTAGAATATGATGTTTTGTTTTCTTTTTTCTTATTTTCACTCAAATTCATGATAATATATCATGTTGTATTAATTTTTTCATCTTTTCTTATTTCTTAATTTTTAATTAATGATGGTTTTTCAATAAAAAAGAACACACCTGAGCAGGTAAATATATCATTATATATATCTCAAAATATACAAATCTAATAAAGAACGAGAGAAATGGCTAATTGGTGTTTCCTTTTGCATGAGATTTTTTTTGAGAGGTAGATCATTTGATAGCATGCATTATGCATATGGCTCTGTTTTTGAACACAAATCGAACACTTAGAAGAAACGTTTGACCCCAAACTTAAAAACATATGTAGTGTATGACGATGCGAACGAGAGGGTATATAAAACTCCGACTATTATATGAAAAAAGACAAAATATGTAGCTAGGTTAGGCAACACCTTTAGTCATATCAATTAAAAAGTTTTTGACTTAATCGGGCTAAAATATTTTTTAAATATACAACATATATTTATTGAATTTTGACCTTTTCGTGGCAGTATATTATCCAAGCATTTTCCGTACTCGCATTGTTTGACGGAATATGTATAAAAGCTAATTAAGAGTTTTGTCCCATTATATTTTCTAATATATTTGAACCTGTTGTTAATTAGTGTGTGACAATCTTCTATTTTTGTTTTTTAGCAATCAGTAGTGATTTTAGCAAGATGTCGCATAATTGTCTTATTTGAATGCACTAATCCCTATTCAATAATTTAATGCCAATTTTGATGTCTTAGTTGAATGCACCAATTCTTATTTAATAATTTAATGACAGTTTTGATAGGTTCAACGGAGAGATAGGGTTTCACAAATTTATTTCGAATGATTTACCCGAATTTGTAATTTTCACATGATTTTAACAATATTGCAACTATAATATAAACTTATTTTAATTATTTTCTGGTAATTACAAGATTTCTATTTTTTTCAGCAATAACACTACTCTGTGTTCTCAGTATACACACCAAACAATTAAATTTGCCTAAAATACTTTTTTTTGTAAATTGTGCATGAAATTTTTTAGCTCGAGTTTAATAAAAAAATATTAATTAAGTATATTAATAGGGAGAAAGAGTCTCACATTAAATGTATTATTCAGTTGATTATTGGTAAATATGTACTCTCTCCGTCCCATGAAGCATGACCCAGTTTCCTTTTTAGTTTGTCCCACGAAGCTTGACCTGTTTCTAAAAATGACAAAAAATTTACCATTTATTCATCTTTTCACTTTTTCACCTATCACACTTAACACACAAAATACCAATTTCTTAATTCTCGTGCCGAAAAGAAATGGATCATGCTTCATGGGACGGAGAGAGTACAAGTTATAAGGTATTAGTACTCCTTCGGTCACATTACTACTTTTGGGCACAAAGATTAAGAAGAGTGTAATTAGTATATAAATTAAGAGAGTAGGTGAAAAGTATCTAAGAATTATTTTAAGTGAGTTGGTCTATAAAGTAAGCAGCTCATTGTTAATAATATTTTAAATAATTATTTTTTTTTACTAAAAAGAATACGATACATTACTAGTGGATGAATAAATACAAGCACAAGTGCACAACACAGCTTGAAACGCATGGACACCATGAGAGAGGAAGCTACAAAAACACTAGTGAATCTCTGAAATCTTTTGTGCTATATTGATTTTCGAGTATGCAGTTACCCTAATACCCGCATCGGGTATTAGGGTACCCGATATACTTCGTCGAACCGGGTGCGAGTAGATTGTATAGGGTGATATTTTTGGGGTCGAGTACCCACAAATATCGAATAGGGTACCCGACCCCGACCAGTTCCGTTTGGACACCTATGTGGTGTTACTTCGTAGCCTACTTATTTTGCAGGTGAGAATTAATGAAACAAAGTTTAAATAAAAAATGTGTAAGATGTACTAGAAATCTCCATGTGATATCTTTTTCTTTTGGATTCGGAGATTCATGATTTTTAGCATCGTGCAAAATGCAAATTATGACAAAGATGAATAACTTTTTGTCTCGATTTTCAAAGTGGACGATATGTCGGGGCTATTCGTCGCATGACAAAATTCATGGCTGAAAACGAAGAAAGTTTATTGGAAGACTAGTTTTCGAATTTGATATACAAGTGCGGAGAAAATAAGCTTTATTGAAGAAATGAAGGGTAAAAAATGGTTTGAATGAGAATCCCCACTGTCGTAGTTCCCGCAACTAAAAAGAGAGAGAGACAACTTCCATGTATGTCTCCAAATAATTCTTTTCGATTCACTTCACCAACTAAACAATAAAAAAAGAAAAAAGTTGTGTGGTTACATGCATTCAAAAGATATGAAGTACTCATGTCTTATCTCTGTCTACCGACCCCTAGGAAATCCAATAATTAGTCTAAAAGAAATATTTCTTAACTTGCCATCTATGATGCACGGATTCTTAAAAAATTAATATGTACGGCGAATCGGATTCTTTTAGGGTGCGATTCTTGTCGGATTCGCATCCGATTCGCCACGTGACATATCTTTTAAAATAATTTATAAAAATAAACCGGATTCGCAAATTTCATAGGCGAAATTCACGTATCTCGTGCACGAAAAGCCTACACAATGTTATTTTGATAATTTTATTTTCAGTTATGACTTATATATTGGACTAATAATATTTGAATCATTATATTGTTGCTCAATTAACTTATATAATTGAAAATGCATAACTTTTGGGTAAAATAAAATGTAAATTACATATAATTAATTTAAGAAAATTTAAATTGTATTTATTTTATAAGCATTATATATCATAAAATTTTAATAATTAGATGTATCCTTGCCGAATCGCACCCTATAATTTTTAAAAACCCGTATTCTCGTACTCGTATCGTATCGCTACAGCATCCACACCTCCGTACCTATGCAACATAGCTTGCCATCTAGTACAATACCAAATATATAATCGCTCCGTCTTCAAAAATAATTATAAATCAAAATTAGTGAACGATACAAATTTTAATAAATATAATTAAATTTATTGAAAGTAGAAAAATTATCTTAACAAAAAAAAATAATAATAATAATTAATTTTATTATGAATGAAGATATAAACCTATCATATAGTTAAAAAAGTAAATAAGTAGGAGATGGTCTACTGTATATTCGTCTACACTGTGCAAACAGATCAACCCTACCAAAACCAAAGCTCTGACTAGATCTACCCAATCTTTTTTTTTTTTTTTGCAATCAACGAAAAAAGAAAAGAAAAAGTAGATTAAATATAACCAAAATATATATAAAAAAAATAAAATCAAATCAAAAGATAAATGATAATATCCATCCAAAAGAGTGAAAAAATTATTTTGAGACTTTTGATTTTTATAAAAAAATTATTTAAATCAATTTCTAACATAATAGTATCAAACTATTAAATGAAAGCTCTTATCATTACGTTTAATTTAATATGCATACTAAATACCTAATTATTAATTAAACTACACAATTTAAAAGAAAAGGAAAGAAAGATCAAATAAGAAATAAAAAAGTAAAGTGGAAAGATAGTGGAAAGGAACGATAACAAGTTTGGCGGGAAAAAATAGGATGCATTAGAAAGAAAAAAGAAAAAGAAAATTGATTTTTCAAAGCTGAAGACAAAAAAAAGTAAAATTGATTTTCATATACTCCTATATAGTAGGTCTTAATACACATAAGTACCTAAAAAATACTTCATCTGTCTCATTTATCTTGTCATATTTTTTGTTTTAATTTGTCAAATTTATAATGATATTTTTCAAAAATAATATGTGGTTCATGTCTTCTCTACACACATTAAATAAGTGGTCTTCACTCACTTCGCATTCTTAATTCCTTATTCTTAATTTTCGTGGAGTAATAGATTAGGATTAATCAACTAAAAATATACTTTCATTTTTTCGACTACAAGAAACTTTATTAATTTCAAAATTTCAACTAAAAAACTCACTGATGATACACGACATGGTACCAGTTTCCGATCATCGGATGATCAAATCAATTTGGGTTGAAAATAATCTTTGATACCTTTAATGTTAAGAAATTGTGAAAATAAAATCTAAATTTGCTAGAAAAAAATTCCTATTCGAAGTTATATATGGGGTCTGAAAGTGAGACCATACCTATACTATATTAAAAAGGAAGTTCTCAATTTCAAATTGATTTTTACTGACAATTTTGAAAATATTTTTAATATGAAGGTTAGGAATTAAATGATCCATTCACAACCCCACTATCCCTCACTCACATTCTCGCATATCTAATTAAAATATTTAAGCCCACTAACTCACGAAAGGTTAATTTATTTACAATTCTATAATCTATAAAAAGGTTTGGTGAAGCACGGAATCACCAACACCTAAACTAGAAACTAGAAAGCGATAAACGGCACACGGATTTACGTGGTTCGGCCATCAAAGACCTACATCCACGGGAGGTTCTTCGTCGGTTTTCACTATAGCTCAAGAAAGTTTACATTTTACAATTGTGTTGCTCGAATGAGTTGATCCTCTAGTTTTCCAATAGATGTGCTATTTATAGTTTATGAGCAAACCCTAATTCTAAAAGCCCACTCATCTAGTCAATTGGGCCCAAAACTCAGTACAACGGTCTTATTCCCGAAGTTGAACTATCATACGTAGCTGCGCGGGCAAGCTTCTTGGCTGCGCAGGAAGGCACCTTGGCTGCGTGGGAAGGCGTCCTGGCTGCGTGGCTGCGCGGGCAAGCTTCTTGGCTGCGCAGGAAGGCACCTTGGCTGCGTGGGAAGGCATCCTGGCTGCGTGGCTGCGCGGGCAAGCTTCGTGGCTGCGCAGGAAGGCACCTTGGCTGCGTGGGAAGGCATCCTGGCTGCGTGGCTGCGCGAGCGAGCTTCTTGGCTGCGCAGGAAGGCACCTTGGCTGCGTGGGATAGTACCTTGGCTGCGCGGGAAGGTTTCTTTGTGCAGTCATTCTTCACTCCATCTACTTAGGTGGATTTCTTGCTCTTTTATCTAAGATATTCGATCGTACCTGCGCTGTTAGTTTCTGTAATAATAATAATAATAATAATAATAATAATAATAATAATAATAATAATAATAATAATAATAATAATAATAATAATAATAATAATAATTAGGTAAAATAGGCTTGGATTACTAAGCATAGTGCTGATGAGTATTCCAGTCCTCATCAAGGTTTATTTTCTTTTTCTTTAACTTTTAATTTATTTGTTTTATTTCATTCTAAAATTATGGAATTCACTTAATTATAATATATTTATTATGTATATCAAATTAAAGATAACGATAAGAGCTTTAATTTGATATATTTTATTTGAAATATAAAAGTTATATTTATTTAAAGATTAAAATTTTAAAAATCTATCTCCTGTCTCATCTTTTTTTGAATAAATCTATTTTTAATTAATTTTTATTTAAATTTATTTTTTTTGTCTTTACATAATATCAATTTTTGTTATTATGAATTCTTTTTTATTTTTTTGTTTTTCAATATTCAAATAATTAAAATACATCTAATTAATTAAAGTTAATTTTTATTATATTTATAAATATGATATTGAGTTGATATCAATTTTATATAAATTTAAAAATATAAAAATATTTTCCGTGCATTGCACGGGATGCAAATGCTAGTAATAATATAATAATAGCATACAATTTTCTACCTTTTTTTTTTTTTTTTTTCATTTCAATGTTGGTATTATTTTCATCTCTTCATCTGCGGTATTCCACTTGAGTGAAGCAAAATGATCCTTAAGCACATTGACACTTAATTTATTAGTAAACTAACCTACGAGATAATAAATACAAAAAAAAAAAAATGTTTTGAATAAAATATACATGTCGTCGATCAATGGAAGCGATAAGGCGATAATGTCTTGAGTTGTTAGTTGCTAAATAACAAAATTGGGCACAACTGTACTGACCAATGAAATATGGTTGTTCGACATAAGTAATAATCAGAGGTGGCATAAATCATTAATGAAGTGTAATCTGGAATCAGAAAATGTAGGCACATTACCTAACTAATGCATACCTATGACTAAAGCACAGTAGTCTATGATCTATATATTCAATACAAAATGCATAACCTAACTAATGTATCAATTTTGATGGAAAAACGAAATGTACCTAACTCGTATATATTTATATGTTTTATGTAGGGTTGGGGAAAAAAAGTACCAAAAAGTCAGTACATCGCATATACCATATTGGAAAATACCAAAAAATATTAAATTTTCCAATACCGATGTACTATTATTGATACTATACTTTATTCGTTCCTCAAACATTTTTCTAAAAAAGATTAATGTGAATTTTAATAAAAAAAAATAGTTATATATTTGATGAGTGGAGAATATGTCCCACAAAAAATAAAGATTATAATATTATAGTTAGTGGATTAATTGTTTCCAAAAATAGGTTGGGAAGATGTTTTAATTAGGGACGAATCAAAATGAAAAGACAAGAAGATGTTTGACGGACGGATGAAATATGTAATTAGAGATAAATTATTTAAAAATTTGTTTGTTCATAATTTATAATTCATTCGTCTCCAAAACACATGTGCAATTTGTTATTTTCGGACATCTCCCAAAAACATTCATTTTTCATTTTTAGACACCACTTCAATCACAACAAAGTGGTACTCATTTTTCACTCACACATATTTATCAAATATTTTTTAAAACTAATGCGACCAAAAGTACCGCTTGTTTTTTGAAGACACGTGGGGTAATAAAAAAAATTACAAAATGGAGTATATGATTATTATTAATTTAGAAAATAATAAAATTTTAAAATTTGATTATAATCATGAAATAAATTACATGATTACATCTATATTTTATAATTAATTAACTATGGAATAAAATAATCGTAACTTATGAATAGACTTTGAAAAGTAAATAAATAAAGTACTTAATGAAAAATTCAGAAGTTTTGGCAAATAAAATCATAAATTATTTTGAATTTGCAATTTTAACGTGATTTTTGAAGTGTAGCGAATAAAACCAATTTTTCAATTTTCGTAATTCCGTCCCCTCCCTCCCTTCCCATTTTTTTCCGGTCACCAGAGTTTTGAATTGGAGTTTACGTCGATTAATAAAGACGGCATCATTTTTATGAGGCCTAAATAACGTCGTTTCGTGCAATTTCAATTAAAAATTTCTCCAAATTACAAAGGAACTGTATCCTGTATTTGCACCATAATTACCAAAATTCAACAATTTTATTGCAAACGACGTCGTAACATGAATATTATGTGGTGAACTAATCCAACTCAACAATCTGACGACATAAGGGGGGGGGGGACAAAATTATAAATATTGAAAAGGTTGCGATTTAATTCGCCACATTTCAAAAGTCGCGTCAAAATTGCAAATTCAAAATAGTTCATAATTTTATTTGTCAAAACCCCAAAATTAATGAAAAATACTTAAAAATAGTGTTAATGGCGCGAAATATCTATTTAGGATAGTAAAACTTAACAGTTGTCCATAAACATAGTTTCAATTTCAATAAATGATAATCAATTTTAACTGTCTGAAACAGAATTACGCCCGCATTATCATACAAAAAATACAGCCTCCCTCTATTTTCCTCACTTTCGCTATTCTTCTCTATCTGAAATCCTAATTCCCCCGTTGCGCAGTCGAGCTGCTATATTTCTCTATGTTCGTCTTCAATGTCACAAGTACGTTGTCGTCAATATCCTCTTCTTCAAATATAATTTCGTTCAAGATCTACAAGAATTATGAGATGCAAATGCAGAACTAAGAAAAATTGCAACAAAATCGTAGGAATTCGTACAATCTGCACCAAGATCTATCATGCCAGCTGGCCAACGCGCCATTAGCACCACCCATAATAGGTGCTCACGGTGCCTGTTTGAACTTTATTTGCGGGGGATTTGTATCGCCCATCATTAGCACCACACATAAGTAGGGTTGTAAATGAATCAAATATTTTTGTTCGATTCAGTATTCGATTCGAAAATTTGATATTCGTATTAAAAAATATTCGATTCGATTCGATTAGTAGTCAAATACAAATATGAAATTATGATATTCGATTCGATTCGATATTCGTATATACCTATTAAATATTTAAGTATTATATATGTGTGTGTATGGATGAACTAAAATAAATTATGAACTATTTTTCATCCTTAGATTGTACTCCCTCCGTCCCATGAAGCAAGATCAAGTTTCCTTTTTGGTTTGTCTTACGAAGCAAGACCAGTTTCTAAAAATAGTAAAAAAATTACTCTTTATTCACTTTTTCACTTTTTCACCTACCACACTTAACACACAAAATACCAATTTCTTAATTCTCGTGCAAAAAAGAACTAGGTCTTGCTTCATGGGACGGAGGGAGTAAAATTTACGGTGAATTCATCACTTTGTTGAATGAATTTAATTTTATATTCACAAGTATATAATTATATATATATATAATATTATAAAAGAATATTATAAAATAATTATGGTATTACATAATAATTGACAATTTCAAAAAGAAAAAATGCAAAGAATCATAATATACATGTATTAAATTCATTCTTCACAATTTGGTAAACTAATCAAATAATTCATATTCGATGTTCGAATTTTGATATTATTATTCAATAAATATTCGATTCAAAATATACATATTCAATTCGATTCGATTAGTATTCAAATACGAATACAAAATGATGATATTCGACACTATTCGATTCGTTAGTGCCCATAATGTGGATTCAATGGCGATCCCTATTGGTATCCATTTAAAATCATTGTAGGATTAGTTTTGCCATAGATATAGTTAGATTTGCAAGATTTACTTTTATTTTGTGAGATTTGTAGTTGGATTTGTTGTAAAATGAACAAGATGGATAAAATGTTATTTAAAATTTGTGTTATTTCAAACTTCTGTTACTCCGTGTTATTTTTAAATTTCTATCGCGCCAACACTTGGGATGAATGGTACAGGTATTCCACTTCTTATTATTTGTTCCAAAGTCTATTCTTGCCAATTGTTGAAACAAATGGTGCGAAATGTCATATTTCAACCAATTGTCCTAGTTGTTGTCGTGCCAAATGTTGAGACGAGTGGTACGAAATGACTTATTCACTTCATTCATATTAAGGTTGTCACGACCGCACTTGCTAAGGATAGCAAATTCGGGGAAACCGCGACTAAGGGAGGGAATTTAGGAGCGGGATTTAGAAAGGGGCATATTCGGTTTCTTGATGACTCGACTTGTATAAGGAAAACAATTGAAATTAACTAGAATTTAACGAAGGTCAAAAGGAACCGTACATAATATTATCCAAAAGAGGTACTCAACGAGTTTGAGTACATTATTAAATAATACATATTGTTTTGACATAATATCTTAACATAATCAGTGTTCGCAGCGGAATAACAATTTGAGTATATGTATGAAGACATATACTCTACTCTGAGGTAATCATCCTAGTTTGACAAAGCTCCGCTTGCACACTACATCCTCGATCACCGCTCAACCTGCACATTTAAAAATACATGCAGGGCTAAGTACAAAAGTACTTAGTGGACACTTGCCGAAATTTACATACATGCATAATATTTTATTGTCAAGCCTTTCAACAGTAGTAAGATACGAGGGTTTTCCTTTAAAGACTCGTATTTACCAAACATAATATCATTTCTTTCATCAATAACCCGCGCAGGTATTTTATATCATTAATCACCATATCAGTAACTCGTGCCGAGAGGGAGGCCTCCCTCTACGGACACTATGATCGGCCAACCCGCTAGATGACTCACGATCACAAGGTGTACACTAATTCCGAAGGGATTTGCGGTCCCATCCAGAATCCGAATTCGATTAACATCAGATAGGCAATTAATAATAAAACATAAAGCATTTAGGCATTGACAATATCATTTAAATTCATAAGCATAAAGTCTTAACAATTCTAATATATAATTTTAGTTTATACGTAGAAAGCCCACCTGAATAGCAGACTCGCGGTTTAGCTCTAACTCTGGTGCTTGACCTTTAATTCGAGAAAATAAAATAAGATTCTAATTCTCGAAAAATCTCAATAAATGAGGATGCATGATATGATTATGCATGACTCATATTCCTTTAATTAAATTATGAGATGCTAATCCTATTTAAGGAATTAAAGCTCGTCTTATGAGGTCGGATTATTAATCTTTAATAATCTACTCATCTTAAAATAATCTAATTCACTTACTAATTAATAATTAGTAAGTCTTAAAATCTTCTCTAATTAAACTTAATAGAATAATTATGAAGGCCCAATTAAAATAAAAAATAATCAAGACCCAAAAGGAATTTAATTTGAGCCCAAATGAATAAATTCAAAGCCCAATGCATTAATAATATTAGGCCCAACATCAATTAAATTCTAGAGCCCAACAAATGAGGCCCAAGATAATAAAATCATGAAGCCCAATAAGTGAGCCCATCACCATCCTTAAAATAATTAATAAATTTTAATATTAATCACTAATTAAAATAATTAGGATTAATAAAGAAGCCTAAAATAATAATTCTTATTGGGTTAAATAAATAAATTTCATTGGACTTAATCAATTAAATCGTAGGAGCCCAAGTAATATAAATTCGAGACCCATTATTAATAAATAATAGGAATCCAAGTAATAATTAATGTGGACTGGAAAGAATTAATCTTAGTCCAATAGACACTTTAATCGGCCCAAATGACGAATTAACAGCTGGGTTGAACTAAACAAATCTGAAACAGGCCCAATAGAATTAAATAAATTCCAGCCCAAGAACATTAAATAAATTCGGCCCAGTTAGAAATAAAAAGATGGCCCAATAAAAGAGTCCAAAAATTCTCCCCATAAATCTTCACTCTCGGTTCACTCACTACCGACAATTCTCCTCTCTCTCTCTAAATTATCGGTTCTCTCCCTTTCTTTTTCTTTTTATTAAAGCAGCCACTCTCTCTCTCTCTCAATTATCAAAATTAAAACTCTCTCAATTCTCTCTCTCAGCTCGATCATCTCTCTCTCACTGCTCATCATCTCTCTCTCTCGCTCATCATCTCTCTCTCTCGCTCGATCCGTCTCCAGCCAAGGCGGGCGCCGCCGCCGCTGCCGGCGCGGCCGTGCCTGGCAGAGGGCGACACACCTTGCTGTCTCACTCTCATCTCTCTCCCAAGGAGCTGCTCGCCCCTTCCTCTCTTCACTCGATTTGCTGCCCAACATCTCTCTCTCGCTCGATCCTCGATCCAGCCGTCGCCGAGGAGTTCCGCCGCCGTGGCTCCGGAATCCGGCGCTGGCTGCCTTCGCGCCCATCCGTGCGCCCTTCTTTCTTCCTCTTCTCTCAAGCGATCTGCTCTCTCTCAAACTCGTCTCCCTCTTGCTCCGCCTCCAGCCGACGCCGAGGCTTCTGCTGCCGCCGCGGTCTCCTGCAGTCCAGCGACCTGTTGCCGGCGTTCACCTGCCTCCTCAGGCTTCCCCCTTCTCTCGATTTGCCTCTCAATCGAAATCCCCAAATGAAGAATGGAGTAAAAGCCCTAGCTTTCCAAAAATCAGAAAATCGCCTCCCTCTGTTCGACGCCGCCGCGTGAAGGATGCTGTGTCTCCGTCCGTCGCCTCGGCGTGCAATTTCCGGCGAGACTGCCGTATCTGGGTTTCATTCGCCACCACTGGCAGATTTCGGAAATCAGCGAAGTCGCCACAGCTTTGGTTCGGTGCACCGTCATCCTCAATTCAGAGCTGGCAGTAGTCGCCGCCCACTCGACGTCTCTTAGCCCGACTGAACTGGGCAGCGTCCTTCGTCGTCTAAAGCTAAGTTCTTGTCTTGTCTCTTCGTTATTAAGAAAATGGCGTGTGATTTGGAGTTTGGGGTTTTACTGTATTTGTCTTAGCAACATACGAACAAAGGCAGTCTAGGGATACATCTTCTAAAATTCTTATTTTCCTAGTGTGAAAGAGTGCAGTCTGTTCTTGCTTTGCCTAAGAATTGTTGGTGTTTGCATTATAAGGAGTGTAACTTTGTTAAGTTCAGTATGCTTACAAAGGTTTTCTATCATTGTAAAACTGATCATGCTTTGGTATGAATGCTTTATTGGAATGGATATTAGAGATAGAATTAATACCTTGAATGTTTGTGTTGGTTGTTGAATGAACTGCTCGTTGGTGTTGAATGAAGCAAGAATTAACTGATACTTGAAAATTTCTTTGGCAGAGAATGATGAAAACGTTTAAGTATGGAATGGGTATGAGATGAGGATTAATAGCTGCTGAAATCTGAAACCACATGAAGGTGTTTGGGTGTGAAAATTTTGCAAATATGCTGCTGGAGCTGGAGTCAAAGAAAAATATTTCAAAGGCGTGGAGCTGGAGTCAAAGAAAAAATGTCAATAGATGGCTGAGCATGCTTGAGCATGCTTAAGGGATATCTGCAGATTTTCTTCACACACATACACTATTCCATTTTTTTTTTAATGTTGGTAGATAGATAGAAAAATAGGGGTTTGTAAAGTGAAGTATAAACAGAAGCAATAATTCTTGTCTTGGAATTTCTATATCGGTAATATTGTATTGCATCTTTTTTTTAAATAAAATCCAACTACCGGGTTTTGTTAATATCGCGTGTTTATAAAACTACTCGATATCTGCTTCCTTTCTTAGCTAGAATAAATTCTAAATTAAATCCGTAGATTTAATTCTTCATAAACCGGAATAAATTCACGACTCAAGAAAAAATAATAAAAATAGAAAAATAATTCTATTGTGATTAATAAATAACATGACTTCGCTAAGTCAGTTATGAATCTGAAATGAATAATTATTGGTTTATCCAATAATTTTTTATCGCGGTTTTATTTACGCGAAGCTAACTGGCTTAGAAATAAAATAATAACCATGCTTCAATTAGAAAATAATTCAGTGTCATAAGCTGAATTTAAATCATTAATAATTACTGGGCCTGATTTACTGAAAGATGAAATAATAATTATCGTATTACTGGATTTAAATATAATAAAAGAGCGGGTTGTTACAAAGGTCTTTTAGGCTCGTGTTGATACAAGTAGGTCATTTCGAACTTCATACCAAGCGTCCCAATAAAACTAGCACTTGAGATTGAGACAAATGGTACAAATATGATATTTCGCACTTTTCATGTCAAACACTTGACGCCATTGAGAATGTGATGAATGGTATGCATATCCTATTAGGGCTGGGAATCGGGTCGGGATCGGGTACCCGATCCCGAATAAGCCTCAAACCCTATACCCGACCCCGAGCTTGATGATAAAATCGGGTACCCTAATACCCGACTTGGGTACCCGAGACGGGTATTCGGGTACCCTAAATTACCTGAATTTAGGAAGTCGTAAAGGAAGAAACAAAAATTTGAACCAAGAAGAACCAAGTCCAAGAAGGCAAGAACCAAGAAGAAATCTGTATAAAAAAAACAAAAAAAACCAAGAAGAATAAAAAGAAGAAGCATACCGCTATTGTCGGAACTCGTGGGCGGCGCAGCTGCGACGACAGAACAATGGGGCGACTGGGAGTGGCGGCGGTGGGACTGGGGGGCCTGGGAGCGAGTGGCCGACTGGGTGCGAGTGGGCCTGGGGGTCTGTGAAATGGCGACGGGCCGACGGCCGACGAGGGGCGCCGGCAGCTGGGTGGCAGGGTGGGGGCCTGATTTCTGGAGTGGGGCGGCGGGTGGAGTAGAAGGAAATGAAGGAAGGACCGAATTGGGGGCAGTAGGGTTTAAACTTAAAAATTGAAATTTAATCTTAATTTAAGTTTTTTAATTAAATTTAATTAAATAATTTAAAATATTCTTAATTAAAAATCGGGTATTTCGGGTATACCCGATACCCGATTTTTTTACACCCTAAATACCCGACCCCTAATTTTTCGGGTATAGGGTACCCGATACCCGATTTTTTCGGGTCAGATTATCGGGTACCCTATACCCAAACCCTATCTTCCCACCCCTATATCCTATTTTGCATCATTCATCCCAATGTCTTATCTCGCCAAGTGTTTGATATGAAAGGTACCAATATTTCATAATGTGGCATTCGTGTTAAGGTCTATCACGCTAAGTGTTGGAACAAGATGTGAAATGGCTTACTCGTGCTAACATTAGAGCAAAAGACTTTGAGACAAATGATGCGAAATAACATATTCGATCCATTCGTACCAAACATTTGGCGCGATGGACATTGGGACGAATGATTCGAATATGTCATTGGGCAATAAAAAAATAATATACTTGTAATTTGTTCTAACAAATCTAAATATAAATTATGAACAAAATTTGAATTAATATTTTATTCAATTTTCTTCGTTCTCTAAACGATACGATTACAAATCATATTAGCAAATCAACTCAAAATCTTACAACTAACACAAAATCGTACTAAATTCCTCAACAAAATCTTCATTATATATATATATATATTGTGACACCCAAATCCATTTTAATTTTAAAAGAAAACGCACGCGGAAAATCATGACTATAAATAAATATTTAATGCGGAAATAAAGAAATAAATATCTTATTTTAAAATACTTTACTACACATAACATTTTTAAGTAATGCTAAATTCAAAATATTTGATTCGTCATTCGACCTTCCACGCGCCTCCGGCCTTTAAAAACCTGAAAATGTTAAGTATGGGATGAGCATACCGGGTACACTCAGTGTGGGAACATGCAATCATTGTCCACGTTAATAAAATGAGAATCACATATGATCAATACATTCGTAACTGAAAGTCGCACGGTGGCATACCAAGGACCTTTCCGTCCTTGACCGATTTAGCCGGCCCCTGGCGACTGGTTGCAACCATAACTTTAACATAATATCGCATTGTGGCATACCAAGGATCTTTCCATCCTGGACCCATTCAACGGGCCCCTAGCGATATAGTTTAATGCAACTCACATATGGTAAACACATAATATTAAAATGGACAAAGAATTAACCACAGCATGTACTGAAATAAATCCCACACCTGATATTTGAGCTTTGAAAATTAGCTTGAGTAATTCAAATCAAAGTCAACGTCATAGTCGTGCCGCACCTGGAAAAAGATGGAGAGCGCTCTGACCTAACCCTAGTTTCTTCCTTGACGGCCGCTCGTCTCCGGCGTCTGATGATGGATATTGGCCGGCGTGATTCAGTTCAATATCAACATAGAGACAGTCTCAACCTTCCTTCGGTCTCTGCTAATTTTGAGAAACATTCTAAAGCTCAGATGGACGTTCCCGGTCCTACCCCTCCCGTGGCGACTCAGACTTTGATTTTACAAGGGGATTCTAGCCGGCAAGGTGTTCATACTGATGTGAATAGTTCCAATAACGAGGGTTTGGCGGTGGAAGAAGAGTTGTTGCTGAATAACAGAAATTCGTTGCATGGCAAAGGCGTCGATAATGGCAAGGGTTCTTATGCGGATATAACCGGAAATCGGGCTCCCCGTCGTCCTGATTTGCCGGCTCATCGCTTCCATGCCTTTCGGCCAACTAAAGACGGTGATCAATTCTCCTTTAAGATACCGAAGGAGGAATATGCTAAAGCTATTCAGGAATTTTCTCATGCTGTGATCGGTAGACTTCTGCTTCGGAAAGGGGATAAGCCGAAACCGGCGCTGGTCGTGAAACAGGAACTTCAGAAGATGTGGAAACTGCGTGAGGACTGGCAACTTATTCCCTTGGGCAAGGGATACTATACTATGATTTTTAAGAATGCCGAGGATAAATCTCATGTCAAAGGAAAGATGCTGTGGGAAATATTTGGCGGTCACATTCGTCTCAGAGACTGGGTGAGGAACTTTGATCCTTTCAAGGAACACTCTTCCTTGGCTAATGTTTGGGTGCGTATTCATTACCTCCCTATAGAATATTGGAGGCCGGAGCTTTTAACTGGTATAGGAAGGTTTATTGGACATCCTTTAAAGATCGATGGGGCCTCGGCTACACGCGATTTCGGGCAATATGCTAGGCTGCTTATAGAGCTGGATATGGCAAAGCCTCTACCGCACACTCTTCTTATTGATGGGGAAGACACTTCTTTTCATGTGGAATTCACGTATGAATATCTACCGCTCTATTGTTCTAGGTGCAAGATCACTGGTCACTCTTTGGATAAATGTCGCAAAGGCAAGGATAACGGAGGGGATAAGGACAAAGCTGATAAGCACAATGACGCACCGCCGACGCAGCCGCAGATCATGTCTAGACAATGGCTTCCTGTGCAAGAGAATGGGGGAGACACCTCGACTGGAGTTGACGCTGAGGGTTTTACCAGGGTTGCTAAGGCTTCTAAGGGTGGAAAGGTGCAGCCTTCTACTCCGGGCTTGACTGTCACGCATAATAATGAGGTTACTAAGGATAAGGCACCAGTAACCTCGGGGAGTCGTTTTGCTGCGCTACAACAAATGAGTGAGGACCAGGAAGGGCGAGGTCCGGATTTTCAGCCGGTGCCGCATCAGGTTCTTGATGAACCAATAATCGAAGATGGCTCTGATAGTGAGGATAGTCAATATGAGGATCAGGATGATGTGGGGGATAAGCTGGTGGATGCAGTTGAGGAGGATCAGGTTCAGCTGAAGAAGCAAAGGAATGATGAGGAGGATGTTCAAAATAATATTTTACAGGGGGCGGATATTGATGATATTGCGATACAAAATGCGATGAAAGCCCAAAGACTTGAACAAATCTTGGCTATTGCTAAAGCCCCAATGCAAGTTAATACGAGTAAACGCCGGGGGCGCCCAACCAAACAAGAGCAGGCTGTCCGAGCAGCAGAGAAAATATCTAAGCAGGCGGAGGATTGTATTAAGACGAGACTAAGGAATTCGGGTGAGACGGGGTCAAACCCCGGGAATTTATTATTGACAACAGCAATAGAGCGAGTATCAAAGCCATGGATAACATTGCGAGGGAAAGCTGGGCTGATGAGGTGGAAAGAAGCGGAATTTCCTCCGCGAACTCACAATATTAATTATGAATATTGTTGCTTGGAACGTCCGGGGTTTGACGGATGAATCCAAAAATTTGTTAAAGGAACATTGTCGTTCTTTTTCTCCAATTTTGGTGGGTTTGATTGAGCCGAAGACGGCGTTTCATAGAGTCCGTCCTGGCTTTTGGCATTCTTTGAATTTGATCCCGATACATCAAAACAGTCGGGGTTCCATGTGTTCTAATATTTGGGTGTTGGCCCACCCCTCTTTACTGGTCAATGTTATTTTTTCTTCTGCCCAAGTTGTGGTTGTTGTTTGTGTGTGGCAAAGCTGGGACTTTCGTGTTGCTGTTGTGCATGGTGCCAACAACCATATTGATCGTAGAACTCTTTGGGGCGATCTCTCGCGTTTCGCCTTGGGCCGCACGATTTTTATTGGGGACTTCAATGCCATCAAGGGCGCCCATGAACGTATAAGCCTGGTTTCTCCGAATAGAGTTTCTTGTATCGATTTTTGCAATTTTATTGATGGTGTTCAGATGATTGAATCTCCTACTGATGGTATTAGATTTACTTGGTCTGGTAGGAGGTTCCTTCCGCGGCATGTTGAATCTATCCTTGATAGAGCCTTCTTTTCGCAGGAGTTTGCCGATATGTGGGATTCTATCGTCACTTCGGCGCTTCCTCGCCTCACGTCGGATCATTCTCCGTTGGTGTTTCAATGCCGACGTAACATTCCTATGGGTCGGGGGCAGTTCCGTTTTTTGAATATGTGGACTCTTCATCCTAATTTTATTGATATGGTTTCTACCTCTTGGATTATGTCGACTGATACTCTGTGTCCTATTCTGAGAGTTATGCTTAAACTCAAGAGATTACGTGCTGATATTAGGGTTTGGAATAAGGATGTTTTTGGGAATGTTGACGCTGCTATTGCTCGGGGACAAAAGGAGCTGGAAATCATTCAAAATCGTGTTTCGAGGGAAGGGTATACTGATGAGTCTTTTGATGCTGAGATTAATTGTCAAGCTGAGATTAACATGGCGCTTACCCGGAAAAATAGTTTGTTACAGCAGAAAAGTCGAGCGGCCTGGTTGAAAGATGGTGATAGAAACACTACTTTCTTTCACCGGATTGCTAAATTTAAAAAGAAAAAAACGACACTTCACAGACTTTGCATTGATGGCGTGGATGTGTATGATTCGGGGGTGATTGAAAGACATATTATTAATCATTTTTCCTCGTTATTCACTGATGATGGGAGCCCGCTGGAGGAACAGTTCGTGATTGACGCTTATGTTGGGTCGGGTGTTTCTGAAGCTCAAAATATTATGCTTGTTTGTGAACCGGATGAAGGAGAAATCACAGCCGCGGTGTTTAGCATGGACGTTAATAGCGCTTCGGGTCCTGATGGCTTTTCGGGAATGTTCTTTCAAAAATGTTGGAATATTATTAAGAGTGATGTGATTTCGGGGGTTCAGACTTTTTTCCGCCGCTCTTATCTGCCGGTTGGTTGCAATGCTAGTAATATGATTCTTATTCCTAAGAAAGACAATGTTCACACGGTTGCGGATCTTAGACCTATTGTGCTTTCTAATTTTTTCTTCAAGATTATCTCGAAGATTTTGGCGATCCGACTCAATGCGGTGGCGGCCTCTCACGTTTCGGATAACCAGTTCGGTTTTATTAGCGGTCGCAGCATACATGATTGTATTATGCTAAGCTCCGAGGGCTTTAACTGCATGCAGCGGACAGGACGTGGAATGAATATGGCTTGTAAGATCGATATTCGGAAGGCGTTCGATACAATTCGTTGGGGCTTCATTATACAGGTGCTTCGCGCCAATAACTATGATGAGCGTTTTATCCGTTGGATACAGATCATTTTTGAATCTGCAAGGATTTCTATTTCCTATAACGGTAAGCTTAGCGGTTATTTTGCGTGCTCTCGTGGGGTGAGACAAGGGGATCCTTTATCTCCTATTTTATTTGGGATCGCTGAAGATGTTCTAAGTCGCATTATAAGCAGCTGCGTGGACTCTAGACGCTTGGCTCCCATGGGGTTTAGTCGGGTTTCTAATTTCCCGACTCATCTTTTCTACGCGGATGACATCATCATCTTTTGCAAAGCTACTGTTAGAAATGGTCAGAAAATTCAGGAGATTCTCAGCTATTATGGTTCTATTTCGGGGCAGCAATGCAGTCAAGAGAAATCCAATATTTATTTTGCTAACCGTGTTCCTACGGATAGACGGAGAGCTATCCGGCGTGCGTTGGGTTTTTCTATTGGTACTCTTCCAATGACATATTTGGGAATTCCTATCTTTATTGGTCGGCCTCGTGCATCCTATTTTATGCCGATTTTTGATAGAATCGTGCAAAAGTTTGCTAGATGGAAAGGGATGCAGCTTTCTATGGCGGGAAGAATGTGTCTTGTGCAGTCAGTTATTCAAAGCTCAATCGTGCATTCTATGATGGTTTACAAGTGGCCTAAGGCGCTTTTACATGAGCTTGACAGGAAATGCAGAAACTTCGTATGGACAGGGAGCACGGATACGAAGCCTAAATGTTCTGTCAGTTGGGGAAGAGTTTGCTCGCCTAAAGAGGAAGGGGGGCTAGGGATTCGCTCCTTTACTTTGATGAATCAATCGTATCTTATGAAGCTTGCATGGAGAATGATAAAAGGTCGGGACTGGGCGCATCAAATTCTTCGGTCCAGATACCTCAACCATTTTGGATATGCTAAATTCTCGGTCGCAAATTCCACCATCTGGATTGGTGTAAAGCATGAGGTCAATCGGCTTGTGGATGACTCGTATTCTTGCATTGAGCGCGGCGATAGCACCTATTTTTGGAAAGACGATTGGCTTGGATACAAATTGGTGGATAAAATTCGTATCCCGCATTACATGCATGCTTTTCTGAACTTTTCTGTTCAAGATTACTTCTACGACGGTGTTTGGCATTTTTCTGCTTCTTTCGTCAATAGGTTCCCGGAGGTTGTCGCTGACATTCTTTTACTGCCTATGACGGGAGATATTGATCGTAGATACTGGAAACATTCTGTTAAAGGGGAGGTCTCGGCGGCTCTGGCTTTCTCGAGTATTGGGCATCGTTTCCCTCAGGTGACTTGGGGTAAGTGGATCTGGGAGCCGTTCATCCCAGTTCGAAGATCCATTTTGTGTTGGAGAACCATTCATGGGCGACTTCCAACTTTGGATGTCTTAATCCGGCAAGGTCTGATTGCTCCAAATGGGTGTCCCATATGCTTTCATGCTGAGGAAAATATTAATCATATTATGTGGCAATGTGATAAAGTGCGACGCATCTGGAAAGAATTTTTGTCTTGGTTTGACAAAGATATTAGTTTGAGCTCTCAGGATATTCATTCTTTCCTTGTGGAAGCTTGGAACTCGTCTTTTAGTCCGCATATTCAAGCATTTTGGAAAGCTGGCATTGTTACAACCATGTGGAAAATTTGGGATAGTCGAAATTCTGTGGTGTTTGATAACGCGAGTTTTGAGCCCCAACCGATTCTAGTCTTTGTGAAAACTTTTTTTAAAGAGATGGATAAAAGTTTTGCAACTCTTGGCAATAGTAAGAATACTTGGGCAGATTATATGACCTCGAGGAAGTTAGGTGTTGCTACTCGTCCTGCTCCCCCGCCTCGTATGTGCTATAGGTGCTCCGGGCGCTATTGCGGCGGGAGGAGTTTTCAGGGATAGATGGTCGGTGGTACGGGGCTGCTTTCACATCAAAGGGGGCGTAGGTTTCGCTTTTGAAGCGGAATTGCTCGCGGTTATCACGGCTATTAACATCGCTCATGATCGAAAATGGTTACACTTGTGGGTTGAATCCGATTCGATGTACGTGGTACATCTCTTGCAGTCACAATCGTTGGATGTTCCGTGGCGTTTTATAGCGTCTTGGAAAGGTGTCATTCGCCGTCTCCAGGACTTCAATCTTATGGTGAGTCATATTTATAGAGAGGGTAACAAGCCAGCGGATATTATGGCCAACGGTGAAAGACGAGAGGGATGGTGGTTGCTGACATGTCTACACATAGCCATGTTCGTATGGTCTAAGCATGTCAAGAGTGGCTTTTTGTGTTTGGTTGAGCAGATGGGTGGTTGTTCA
Organism: Salvia miltiorrhiza; assembly: GCF_028751815.1. NCBI lineage: Eukaryota > Viridiplantae > Streptophyta > Magnoliopsida > Lamiales > Lamiaceae > Salvia > Salvia miltiorrhiza. Next base: position 43,247,211 of record NC_080388.1, on the reverse strand, counting down.
GGGGCGCTGTTGACGTCTTGTGCGCTGGATTTGCTGTGGACTTTTCTCATACAGCTGGCGGTCATGGTTTCTGGGTGTGGCTTTTCTTCGAACAGTTGGGGTGCCATCTGCGGGATGGCGGCGATCGTGGTTATGTTGCTGGTCCTGGTGCGGGTTGGACTTCCGCTTCTCGGCAGTGGAGGTTGGGTCCGAGTGTGCTGCTACTGGTGTTTCTTTTCTGCTCGTAGATGGTGTTTTCCTTTTTGGGTTTGTTTTGTGGTTGGCTGTCTTTTGTCTTGTCTTTTGTTTTGTCTCTTGTTCTTCCTAGCTCGTTGAAGCCGAGATACTTAGGGATGATGGTTCGGCCGGAATTTCTGAAGTTTTCTCATTCCGCTTCAACGCTGGGGTTGTTTCTTCTTCTTCGAGTACTCTTTTTCCTTTTAAGGTTTTTCCCTTGCGGGTTTACTTAAAAGGTTTTAACGAGGCTCGCCCGTAGTTTGCTCTCTCTTGTGCTCTCACGGGTCTTTGGTTCCTTCTTTTCCTTTAATATAAGCCTTATTTAATAATAGTCGTGCCGCACCTAATCCCATAAAATTAAACATAATTTAATATTAACTAAAAATAATTAATATATAATTTAATAATATATATATATATATATATATATATATAACTTAATAATAATAAAAATATATATACCTTAATGTATCCAAGCTCTAATGTTTATGTTTGATGGTCGAAAATATCAGCTCAAAGCATCTCTATTTATAGTGTCAAAATATGAATTTAAAAATATATAGGTTTGATGAGTAAACCTTATAGGCTTGCTTTATCATCCTTTAAAAACAATCCACGTGGGGGTGCATGCATGTAAAATTTATATATATATATATATATATATATATATATATATATATATATATATATATATATATAACTTTGATAACCATGTACATATATATATATATTTAATTCGTGCATATATGTAATAAAATAAACTATAGTACTATAAATTTAAATATATACAATTAAGTATGTAGATTTCTTACTATAAATAATTATATAGACAAACATTTATCACTATATAAAAAAAATTATTTATATATGATTTTTTTAAAAATTATTTTTTTAATTAGGGGCACGACTAGACTAACATTAATTCAATAAATAAAATATTTTTCAAGCACTTTATAACTTAAAAGTTCACTAATTTTCAAATAAAATTTGTAAAGAAAATAAATGGTTTTGGGTTGTGACATATATCATTTTCTTGCACCGGATGAAGGTGTTGTATGTGGTGGTGGTGATGAACTCTCTCACCCCAATCTTGCGCACTTGGCACAGATAGAACTAATTCTTCTATGTTGCACACTTTTCAAATTTTGGAATGAAATTATTTTTTCGTTCCAATCATTCATCGCATACGTGAGTCAAATCTTAGGGTCCCAACAGATCTTGGTACGGACGACATGGATGCGGCTAATGGGCGTGTTGGCCCCATCTTCCTTCGTTTGATACGAAAAATCTTAGAACGGATGGTACTACAAGATCTTACCATTTCGTTTTAGATCTGAATTAGCATCTCATGATTTTCGTAGATCTCGAATTCCTTGAACTGTTGTAATTCCTAAAACTTATATTTCGCCTAATTCTGAAAGAAAATGATGTTGACGGCGACGACAAAAAAATCATATATAGAGAGAGAGAGAGAGAGAGACTTTAGAGCGAATTGAAGAGCGACGGAGAACTAGAGGTCGAAAGTGAAGAAGGAAGAGAAAACAATGTTTTTTTGTATGTAAAAGGGCAGGGGTATTTATGTCCAGCTTTAGTGAAATATAGTGTATGAAATATTATTGATTTTTATTATTTTGTGTGGCTACCTTAGAAAATATGTAGGTCATTCCGACTACTTTTCGGAAAAAAATTCTCTAAATACCTTCTAAGAATAAAAAAAAAACATTATTACATGCAGTGCAAAATATGTAAAATAAAACAATATAACAAGAATTTTTTTTATATATAAATCTTTATTATTTCGATGACTCGAACCGATGTCCAATTTTCGTCCAACAAATTTTTGAAAAAAAAAAGAGAGAGTATCGAATACTTGTTTCTTTAAGAATATATATGAGATGTTTAGGGATGGAGCCATGATTTAAGTTCGCGAGGGGGGGGGGGGTGGGGGGGGGGGATGAACTTGCACGGGGTTCGGGGGCGGTAGCACCCGAGAGTTTTTTTTTGGGGGGCATTCCGTATATTTAAGGCATTTTTTACTAAAATACGAGCATAATAGTAATAATAACGAACAACATTTTCATAGATTTTATAGTTTCAATATATTACAAATTAGTTTCAATACATTTCAATTTTTTTTTATAAACATTTCGTATATTTTAGGCATTTTTTATTAAAGACAAACATAATCTAAATAACAAATAATTTTTTTTGAGCATTTCATGCATTTTCTATTAAAAGACAATAATAATAATAATAATAATAATAATAATAATAATAATAATAATAATAATAATAATAATAATAATAATAATAATAATAATGAACAATATTTTCATAGATTATACAATTTTAAATAACACGATTATCCTTAAGTTAATTATATATGACTGAATATATATATCTTCGAAAATAAATTATATAAAAATAAATAAATAAAAAATAAAAAATCTCAAAATTTTGGAAGCCGCCTCTAGCCCCCTGGCTCCATCCCTGGATGTTGATGGGAGTGGGAGAAGGGTCATGCCGCAATTATCTCTTCCCCTTTCATAACATTTACCATTTATCTGATATCTTGAATTTATTTTCTATTAGTGATCTTTTTCATTCATGGTGTTTGTTCATCAGTCAAGATCACGTCATCAATAATATGATCAATATATTATAACCTTTTTCTAAAACTTACATATGTTGGAATTGATGGATTTAGCCACTTAGGCCCTGTTTGCTAAGTTTGCAAGATTACACTAGATTATTTTTTTCTGGAAGGCCCATTATTATTAATGCTTGATTATTAATCTGAAAATATGTTTGCTAGCTAGTTGATTAGGTTCACTCCAACGAAAAATAGGTTTGATATCCCCTGCAGCAATATAGAAATAAAACACAGAATTACTTTCATACCCTCTATTAAATTCAGAAAACCCACTCCCTACCCTTCTAATAAACCCTGCTTGAAGTCCACGAAATCAGATTTTGAAAAACCACCATCTCTGATTTTTTGGGAGCCATTTTTTCGCACTAAAAACTGGAAACATTTGGCGACTTTGAAAGAGAAACGTCTCTGCCATCTTCGTCGTCCGTTGTCGATCACCGGCAGCTACCGATCGGAGTTTGTGATTCACCGTGGTTGCTTTCAAAATGGCTTCGAATATCCAAGGTAAAATACTTGGCGATTGCGTCAAATTTTCGTCTATCTGAACTTACTCATACACTTTCGATTTTGTTGTGAGATTATGAAGAAAAGGAATAACATTCGTTCGTTCTTGCTGGTATAACAATAGTTGTTGTTTTTCTTGTTGCAATTTCACAAATGCGATGCAAAAACCCACGTAAAAAACAAAAGATACGAACTTGATTCGGACATTCAACATTGAAAATTGGAAGAATATTATGTTGTTGTTAAACTGTTCGATAAAATTCCTAAGAGAAATGATTAAACTGTTGTGATGTAAATTCTATGAACTTGAAGGTTATAATTGATTGGCTGTGGACGATTTTGCATTTATAGGCACCATTTTGAACAAGCATTTTGCTGTATTTGGTTAGGACTTGAGTCAGGTACCAGCGATACGAGTCGTTCCCAGGCAAATAAAACCCAACAGACTCGCCGATCATGGTCTACGAAGGAAGAGCTTGTGTTGTTGTCTGCTTTGAAGGAATTAGTAGCACAAGGATGGAAGTCGGACAATGGGTTCCGGGCTAGGTTTCTCGGTAAACTTGAGGATGCCTTGAAGAAGGAGTTTCCGGGCACCGATCTGAAAGCTACACCACATATCAATTCAAAGATTGGATCTTGGAAAAAATTCTACAATTCGTTGGTTTCCATGTTAGACAAAAGTGGGATAGGCAATTTAAATGGGGATTATATGATCGATTGTAGCAACGATCAGTGGGAGCATATCGTTAATGTAAGTGCTGCGATTAAACTCATTTGAAATATCTAAGCTTGTTGGGGTGATTATGTAATTCGCAGGTTTTCTTATGGGTCTCAAAGAGAAGCATTTGGTTGTTGAGCTGATTGTTACCGTTGGTATTAGGGCTGATCTAAGCCGTTGAATGAGTCTTTTAGCTCAAGTCAGTTTTGGTTAGCAAAAACAACAGTAACAAAATAGAGAGCAGTTACATTGATTCATCACTAGCGATTTCTTCCAATTTTTCTTCCTCTTTTGTTTTCAAGTGGAAAGAGAAGGAGAGGCTAGAAAGTGTTCTTGATTGAGGGGTGTTCTTGATATTGTAGAGTGTTGTAATCTTCCTTGATTCATAGTAATAATATCTTCGACTCACTTCCCGTGGATGTAGGATAAGCAATTATCGAACCATGTAACCTTGATGTGTGTTGTACTTTGAGTTCTTACTCTTCATTCTTGCTGCTGCGTTTTCATATTCTAATCTTCATTGTGTTGGTGGATTGAAATCGGTTGTGTAAATCAATTTTGGATCTTCAAAGTTGTTGTGTGTATGTAAATAACCATTGTTTGAATTGTTTTGTAGTGCGATCCGGGGGCGCGCGGGATGCGTAAGAAGAGCTGGCCTCTCTTTGAGGATTGGAAAGAGATATTTGGCAAAGATCGCGCGAATGGAAAAACGGCACAGGACTTGATGGACGCCATCAACGACATGACATCTCGTGACAATCTTGCACGGGATGCAATTTCTAAAGAGAACGGACAAAATGTACAAGTCGAAAATGAGATTGACATTGATGTTGCCGAGAATAGTGTATGTCAAAGTGAAAATGTTAGTGAAAGGCCACGGTCATCGCGTAAGAAGCGCAAACAAGATGAATATATAGACAGATTGTATGATGTGCTCGTTCAGCTTGGGCAAAACACGGACAAGCGGCTTGAACATATCGGTACTAGGACTGAATACGAGTTTGATCTTAGCAAGGCCCGTACCGAAGTCTATGAAACATTAAGCGCGATCCCTAGACTTTCAAAGAGGGATAAATTCGAAGTATGCGAGAGATTGACTGACAAAGTGGAGAGACTCGAGCTGTTTATGGGTTTCCCAAAAGAAGCTAGAATGGACTATTTGCTTTATGTTCTCGACACTCGCGGGCACTAGAATCTGACTGCCGGAAGATTATTTCATCGTTTTTTTCTTATTTAGGATCTGGAATGCATCTAGGCATTATGTCATCATCTAGTTTTTTTAGACACTCATGAGCTTTTAATTATTTGTTGAACTGTTGCATATTTCCATTTTTCTTTGTTGGCTATTTTGCTAAGTACTATTCCACATGGAAGACAATTTATTTGAAAGGATTGGCTCCCATAAGTTCTAGTTTTATTTGAAAGGTTTGGCTCTCATTTTTTACCCATGATGAATTGTGTTATTCTAAGTATGGTCGTTGGATGTTAATCACTGATATTGTTGCCACTGAAATATATAAAAATATGTTTGAAGTCAATTAAGTAGTTTTTTGGTTGTTGCATTTGCATGTTGAAGAGTTCGGGATTTCTTTTTATTGCAATTTTGTATCTTGATCCCAACTATCATTTTTTGCTTTTGTAAATTCTCTTTGCCCTTAAAATTGAGATTATGGACTGATTTGATGTAGTGACCCGCTCTTTTTATATTATTTAAATCCAGTAATGCGATAGTTAATATCGCATCTTTCAGTAAATAGAACCCAATTGCCAGTTATATATGAATCCAGTTTATGATCCTGATTTTTTTATCAGAGATGGAGAATTATTTTAGCCGTATGCTTTTGTATGCATGAGAAAAACGCGACGAGGATTATTGAGCTATTCAATAATTATTACTTCCAAATTACAACTGACTTAGCGAAGTCAAGTTATTTATTAATCGAGAAACAGAAGTAATTATATTTTATTAGTGCTACTAGAAGTCGAGGATTTATTCCGACTACAAAGCAGATTAAATCTACGGATTTAATTTATGTTATATTACAGTTTATCAAGTTAGCAGGCAAGGAAAAAGATATCAAGCAGATACAGAAATGCGATAATTAGAAAATCGAAGCCAGTATTTTATTTACAGTTTAGTTCCCAGCTTGGGGAAAATCGTGTACTATATCACAAGGTTGGATTTACATGGGCCACTTACTGCCACTCACTCAAGTGTTGGGTACAAAAGTCAAAGAGAGAGAAAGTAAAAAGAAAAGAATGCTGCAGAGTAACCGACCACCCTCTGCACTTCCATCCCTTCAGCCGCCCTCCAATGGCTGCTCGGTTCCCTCAAACCTCAACCTCCAGCCACCCTATCTCTGCTCATCTTCCTATTAATGCCAAACACCCAACAAATGCAATATTCACTCTCATCTCATTTTCATCCAAAAGTTCAGAGAACAGTTTCAGTTCGTTTCGGCTGAAGCTCTCAAGGTAAGGCTTGGCTTCAATGCTTTCTTTTCCCATTGATTAGTTCACCTGCAATAACAAAAAGACCAACGTTCATTTCAGTTATTGTACAATACGTTCAACCTCCAACAGCAAGCAATCAGTTCGAACATTCAAGGTATTGATTCTATTTCAAATACCCATTCCAGTAAGCATTCATATTAAAGCATGAGCACGATCAGTTTCAGTTTCAATTATAGAAGACCTTATAGACATCTTGAACTTAGTAAACACCCAACTATGCGATTGAGCAAGTGACAGTTACAAGTATGAGTAGACGGGCATAATGCGTTCATATGCAAGCAAGAAGAGATTACACTTTATTCTTGCCTAATTTACGCGAAGAACCAGTAGAAAAGGGGGGGCGAGATGTAACTTAGCTGTAGAAGGGAACGGGCTGCTGCCCTGCTCTGATTTGAGGAGACGGCGCGACGACGAAGCCTCTGTTGACGTCGGGACGAGGGAATCGTCGGAGGCAGCAAGCTTCTCCCCACCACTCGCCGATTTCGGAGAAGCGCGGCAGAGGCGGGCTGAATCCTCAGAACAGGAAACTTGAATCTCGGTCTCGGAAATGTTGAAAGACGAAACGAGGGGAGGAGAAGGAGAGGAGGCCGATGGGCTCCAGGCTGGAGCAACGCCGCCCCCAGACGGCGACCGGCCGCCCAATTTCGATAGAACGCTGCAACTGTGAATTTCAAATTTTAGGGCTCTGCGATGAAGAGAAAAGGGCGGCGCTGGAATAGACGCGAGAAGAATGACGCCGGTGATAGCAGACGATGGCTGGACGGCCGGAGTAGGTGGAACCGACCGGATTTTGAGAGGAGCCGAGCGAGCAGACTGTAGAGGAAGGGGCGAGCGGCTCCGAGAGAGAGAGAGAAAGAGAACAGGGCCGAGAATTTTGAGAAGAGAGAGAGAGTGGGTTTGATTTTATTTTATTTAAGTTTGGGCTTCCTTTTATTTAAGTTTGGGCCGAATTTTGAGCTTGTTTTTGTTTGAGATTGGGCTTCCAATTTTAATTGCTTGGGCTTTCATATTTAAATTCGAACTGGGCCTTCTTTTTATGTGGGCTACAGATTTTAAGTGTTTTGGGCTTGATTTATTTAAGGAGTTGGGCTGATGCTTATTTTATGATGGGCTATTATTCTAATCCCATTTATTATTTCGTTGGGCTAGTTTAATTCATCATTTGAGCCGATTAAATTGCCCATTGGATTAAGATTTATTCTCTCCAGCCCACCTTTATTACTATTATCACTTGGGCTGAAGCTACTTCTTTAGTTAAGCCTTGCAGTATCTGTTTTAATGGAGCCCCATTATTTATCAGTGGATAAGCCGATTCTTATTCAGTAAATAAGCCGCTCAGCTTATTAATTATTGATTTTGGATTTCAGACTTTAAAGCAAGCTATTATTGTATATTTCATTAAAGCCACTTGTTTATTTAATTAATTGGCCACCCTCGTTTGAGCCTATTAATTATTTGAGGTTACATTAGTAATTAGGTTTCTATCGAAAAGTCCGATAATTTCAACAAGGTCACACCTCGATTAAAGCCGAGTTAGTCCTTTATTTTCGATCGAGTACAAATGCGAGGTTTATTTCACAGCTAGAATATTCCAAGGAGGAAGGAAGAATCACAACTCTATTCGACCACGTTATACGAGAATTAGTTAAATCTATTAACAAGGATTAATAGTAGAATTCCCGATTATCGCTCAGAAGATTAGTTCATGCATACGAGATTCATGCATAGTTACATTACGCTTTCTCATTAATTGAGAATTTTCCTCGAAGCAATGTCTTATTTTATATTCTCGTGATTAAGGTCAAAGCGCGAGAGTAAGAACTACTCAAGGAGTCACAGTACCTTAGCAAAACCTTGCTATCAGGTGGGCAATTTCTTACGCGTAAAATAAGATGCTATTAAAGAACTATGCAAGTCTTATGCTTTTTATGCCTAAATGAGTTAAGCTTTATTATGCTTCACGCTAAATGAATTATGCTATGCTGTTTATGTGATTTATGCTTGTTTACGCTTGAATGCTTTACGCTAATAAGTTATGCCTGTGTTTGATGCTTGCGTCTGTTGGGGGAGGCCTCCCTCAACAGTACGATGCCGTGTCCGCTGAGGAGGGCCTTTCCTCACGGCGCGATGCCCGTGTCCGCTGAGGGAGGCCTCTCTCGCGGCGCGATGCCAGTATGCCAGTGTTCCAGCGTCCGTTGGGGGAAACCACCCTCGACGGTACGATGCTAGCGTCTATTGGGGGAGGCCTCCCTCAATAGTACGATGCCGTGACCGCTGAGGGAGGCCCCCCTCACAGCGCGATGCCCGTGTTCGTTGGGGAAGGCCTTCTCCACGACACGATGCTTGTTATAACGATTGTTGATAATGAAGAATGCACTCATGCTATTTATGGTTTTGGAAATGTTAGTAAACAAAGGATTTGAAAGAACCTCACGCCTCTTATGCGATATTGTGAAGTTGTTAATGATGTTATGTTTATGCTTTAGTTTTGGCAACTGCCCACTAAGTACTCTTGTACTTAGCCCTTCGTATGTTTATGTTTGTGCAGGTTGACCTGTGATGGGCGATGAAGTGTTGCTGAGTGGAGTTTTTGTCGAACTTAAAGTAGGCTCAGAAAGGATATATGTCTTCATACATGTATCTCAGTTATGCTTTCCGCTGTAAACACTGATTATTTCAGTTACACCTTCCGCTGCAAACGCTGATAATGTTTTAGTCAAGCCTCTAGTTATGCCTTTTTCCTTTCAAGGAATATTTTCACGCGTATTCAAGTTCTTTGAGTATTCTTTTATGCGCCCTTTCTAAACCCGCTTCTTAATTTCCCGTCCCCAGTCATGGTTTTCCCGGCTTAATTATCCTTAATTAAGGCCGGTCGTGACAGAATGGTATCAGAGCAGTTCGTTTGCTCTGAGCCTAAGAGTTTATTTAAGCCAAACTTAGAATGGATCACTAAAGTGTCTAGAGTTCAATCGACAAAGCTCAGCACTTCATCGCATCACACTCAACGAAGCAGAATGGTAAGCCCTTTCAAGTTTTGAGTTAATGTTTACGAAAAGTGAGAACTATCGTAATAACAAAGTGTGTAACTGTCATTAGCTATGTTATGTTGTTATTGAATGGAATGATTTACGCAAGCATGATTAAGTATGCCTATGGAATGCCTATGGAATGAATCCCTATGAACATAGAGCTATTAAGTTATGAGATCACCACTACGACAGAACATAGGAGCAAACGTAGAAGAAATTCAACTATATCTTTTGGTGGCTATAGTGAAGGCAACAAGATAAGTGATACGTATAGAATAATTTTTAAGCTCATGATTTTATAGCCGCTATAAATCTCCATGACTTATGTTTAAGTATCCATTTTAGATGATGTGATATTATATGCTTAAGAATTGTTATGACTCATGGATTTGAGATGCTAAGGACCCTTAAAGCTTACTACATCAATGTTGTCATTGGAGTTATGACTTGTTTACAAGTTAGAATAAGTTGACCTTTACAAGAATTCTTTTGAGGCTTGTATTAGATTATGCTAGAGTGTACTAATTGACACACCCTTGCTATCAGAATGCCGCCTAAGAGGGGACGCCCTGTGAGAAACAATAACAATCGCAGAAACCATAACGTTGTACCAGAAGAACCACAAGATGCTCGAGAACATAACCCACCCCCTCCGCCCCCGACTAGGAGAGTCGAAGAACTCTTTTTAAGGCAAAACCCACCTACGTTTGACGGAACGAGTGAACCAGCTGAAGCTGAGATTTGGGTGCGTGCAATGGAACGCATCTTCAACTTTCTACGCTGTACTGACGAAGAACGCCTATCTTGCGTCTCATTCGAACTAACAGGATCGGCTGACTTCTGGTGGGAAGCACGTCGAAAAATTCTGACACCTGAGCAATGGGCAATTTACACTTGGGAAGATTTTAAGACAGGATTATATGATAAATATATTCCGAAAAGTTATAGGAAGAAGAAAGAAGCTGAGTTCTACGAGTTAAAGCAAGGAAAGAAATCTGTGGTTGAATACGACAAGGAATTCTGCAACCTGTCTAGGTTTGCTCCGCAACAAGTGGACACAGATAAGAAGATGGCAGAAAAATTTTGTGCCGGTCTACGGTACGAGATCAGGATGGCTCTAGCAAGCCACGGAGGACTCTCATACACGGAGTCTCTGAACAGGGCACTTGACATTGAAGCTGCGATGCCGTCGGACAAGTCCGCCCCACCGTTTATCTCGACGGCAAACGACTTACCGGCAGCCTCACATACGCTCAAAGGGAAACGCAAGTGGGACAACAATGAAGACAATATCAATCAGACTAATAAGACAATGTCGCAAGAAAATGAACAGGCTGAACAGTATGTTCAACAAAGGCACGAGGCACAGACTAATCTCGAGCCAACTGGAGGTAACCAAGGTCAGAAAGGAATTTCACCTTGCCCAAATTGCGGTAAGATGCATAGAGGAGTCTGTCGGGATGGAACTAACGGTTGTTACAATTGTGGCCAAAAGGGTCACTACTCCACGCAATGCCCCAACAGACAACGAGGTTCAGCAATTGGGAACACCCACACCCCCTTACCAGCAATACGCGAACACTTGAGAAATCAGCCTCAATCACATAAGTGAAAATCTTATGGAGACACCGCAGACAAGAAAAAGCTATGTGGGAGCTTGAAGACAAGATGAAAGAGAAATACCCCGAATTGGTTTTAGCTGTATTTTTGCAAATTTCGGGACGAAATTTTTGTTAAGAGGGGTAGTTTGTAGTGACCCGCTCTTTTTATATTATTTAAATCCAGTAATGCGATAGTTAATATCGCATCTTTCAGTAAATAGAACCCAATTGCCAACTATATATGAATCCAGTTTATGATCCTGATTTTTTTATCAGAGATGGAGAATTATTTTAGCCGTATGCTTTTGTATGCATGAGAAAAACGCGACGAGGATTATTGAGCTATTCAATAATTATTACTTCCAAATTATAACTGACTTAGCGAAGTCAAGTTATTTATTAATCGAGAAACAGAAGCAATTATATTTTATTAGTGTTACTAGAAGTCGAGGATTTATTCCGACTACAAAGCAGATTAAATCTACGGATTTAATTTAAGTTATATTACAGTTTATCAAGTTAGCAGGCAAGGAAAAAGATATCAAGCAGATACAGAAATGCGATAATTAGAAAATCGAAGCCAGCATTTTATTTACAGTTCATGGATTACAGTTTAGTTCCCAGCTTGGGGAAAATCGTGTAGTATATCACAAGGTTGGATTTACATGGGCCACTTACTGCCACTCACTCAAGTGTTGGGTACAAAAGTCAAAGAGAGAGAAAGTAAAAAAGAAAAGAATGCTGCAGAGTAACCGACCACCCTCTGCACTTCCATCCCTTCAGCCGCCCTCCAATGGCTGCTCGGTTCCCTCAAACCTCAACCTCCAGCCACCCTATCTCTGCTCATCTTCCTATTAATGCCAAACACCCAACAAATGCAATATTCACTCTCATCTCATTTTCATCCAAAAGTTCAGAGAACAGTTTCAGTTCGTTTCGGCTGAAGCTCTCAAGGTAAGGCTTGGCTTCAATGCTTTCTTTTCCCATTGATTAGTTCACCTGCAATAACAAAAAGACCAACGTTCATTTCAGTTATTGTACAATACGTTCAACCTCCAACAGCAAGCAATCAGTTCGAACATTCAAGGTATTGATTCTATTTCAAATACCCATTCCAGTAAGCATTCATATTAAAGCATGAGCACGATCAGTTTCAGTTTCAATTATAGAAGACCTTATAGACATCTTGAACTTAGTAAACACCCAACTATGCGATTGAGCAAGTGACAGTTACAAGTATGAGTAGACGGGCATAATGCGTTCATATGCAAGCAAGAAGAGATTACACTTTATTCTTGCCTAATTTACGCGAAGAACCAGTAGAAAAGGGGGGGCGAGATGTAACTTAGCTGTAGAAGGGAACGGGCTGCTGCCCTGCTCTGATTTGAGGAGACGGCGCGACGACGAAGCCTCTGTTGACGTCGGGACGAGGGAATCGTCGGAGGCAGCAAGCTTCTCCCCACCACTCGCCGATTTCGGAGAAGCGGCGGCAGAGGCGGGCTGAATCCTCAGAACAGGAAACTTGAATCTCGGTCTCGGAAATGTTGAAAGACGAAACGAGGGGAGAAGAAGGAGAGGAGGCCGACGGGCTCCAGACGGCCGGAGCAACGCCGCCCCCAGACGGCGACCGGCCGCCCAATTTCGATAGAACGCGGCAACTGTGAATTTCAGATTTTAGGGCTCTGCGATGAAGAGAAAAGGGCGGCGCTGGAATAGACGCGTAGAAGAATGACGCCGGTGATAGCAAACGATGGCTGGACGGCCGGAGTAGGTGGAACCAACCGGATTTTGAGAGGAGCCGAGCGAGCAGACTGTAGAGGAAGGGGCGAGCGGCTCCGAGAGAGAGAGAGAGAAAGAGAACAAGGCCGAGAATTTTGAGAAGAGAGAGAGAGTGGGTTTGATTTTATTTTATTTAAGTTTGGGCTTCCTTTTATTTACGTTTGGGCCGAATTTTGAGCTTGTTTTTGTTTGAGATTGGGCTTCCAATTTTATTTGCTTGGGCTTTCATATTTAAATTCGAACTGGGCCTTCTTTTTATGTGGGCTACAGATTTTAAGTGTTTTGGGCTTGATTTATTTAAGGAGTTGGGCTGATGCTTATTTTATGATGGGCTATTATTCTAATCCCATTTATTATTTCGTTGGGCTAGTTTAATTCATCATTTGAGCCGATTAAATTGCCCATTGGATTAAGATTTATTCTCTCCAGCCCACCTTTATTACTATTATCACTTGGGCTGAAGCTACTTCTTTAGTTAAGCCTTGCAGTATCTATTTTAATGGAGCCCCATTATTTATCAGTGGATAAGCCGATTCTTATTCAGTAAATAACCCGCTCAGCTTATTAATTATTGATTTTGGATTTCAGACTTTAAAGCAAGCTATTATTGTATATTTCATTAAAGCCACTTGTTTATTTAATTAATTGGCCACCCTCGTTTGAGCCTATTAATTATTTGAGGTTACATTAGTAATTAGGTTTCTATCGAAAAGTCCGATAATTTCAACAAGGTCACACCTCGATTAAAGTCGAGTTAGTCCTTTATTTTTGATCGAGTACAAATGCGAGGTGTATTTCACAGCTAGAATATTCCAAGGAGGAAGGAAGAATCACAGCTCTATTCGACCACGTTATACGAGAATTAGTTAAATCTATTAACAAGGATTAATAGTAGAATTCCCGATTATCGCTCAGAAGATTAGTTCATGCATACGAGATTCATGCATAGTTACATTACGCTTTCTCATTAATTGAGAATTTTCCTCGAAGCAATGTCTTATTTTATATTCTCGTGATTAAGGTCAAAGCGCGAGAGTAAGAACTACTCAAGGAGTCACAGTACCTTAGCAAAACCTTGCTATCAGGTGGGCAATTTCTTATGCGTAAAATAAGATGCTATTAAAGAACTATGCAAGTCTTATGCTTTTTATGCCTAAATGAGTTAAGCTTTATTATGCTTCACGTTAAAAGAATTGTGCTATGCTGTTTATGTGATTTATGCTTGTTTACGCTTGAATGTTTTACGCTAATAAGTTATGCCTGTGTTTGATGCTTGCGTCTGTTGGGGGAGGCCTCCCTCAACAGTACGATTCCGTGTCCGCTGAGGAGGGCCTTTCCTCACGGCGCGATGCCCGTGTCCGCTGAGGGAGGCCTCCCTCGCAGCGCGATGCCAGTATGCCAGTGTTCCAGCGTCCGTTGGGGGAAACCACCCTCGACGGTACGATGCTAGCGTCTATTGGGGGAGGCCTCCCTCAATAGTACGATGCCGTGACCGCTGAGAGAGGCCCCCCTCACGGCGCGATGCCCGTGTTCGTTGGGGAAGGCCTTCTCCACGACACGATGCGTGTTATAACGATTGTTGATAATGAAGAATGCACTCATGCTATTTATGGTTTTGGAAATGTTAGTAAACAAAGGATTTGAAAGAACCTCACGCCTCTTATGCGATATTGTGAAGTTGTTAATGATGTTATGTTTATGCTTTAGTTTTGGCAACTGCCCACTAAGTACTCTTGTACTTAGCCCTTCGTATGTTTATGTTTGTGCAGGTTGACCTGTGATGGGCGATGAAGTGTTGCTGAGTGGAGTTTTTGTCGAACTTAAAGTAGGCTCAGAAAGGATATATGTCTTCATACATGTATCTCAGTTATGCTTTCCACTGTAAACACTGATTATTTCAGTTACACCTTCCGCTGCAAACGCTGATAATGTTTTAGTCAAGCCTCTAGTTATGCCTTTTTCCTTTCAAGGAATATTTTCACGCGTATTCAAGTTCTTTGAGTATTCTTTTATGCGCCCTTTCTAAACCTGCTTCTTAATTTCCTGTCCCCAGCCATGGTTTTCCCGGCTTAATTATCCTTAATTAAGGCCGGTCGTGACATTTGATGCATAAGTTTTTTGTTGTGTGTTGATTGACATGCATATAGTTGATCATCTTAATCATGCTAGAGTTGATCACAATCCTGTTTCGTGAAAAATCATGCAGTAGTTATATCTTTTTAATTTATTTATTTTTATTTGTTGGAGCAGATGGAATAGCTGGAACTTTTTTGCCTGTTAATGAAATTGTTATCAAGGAAATAGGTACTGCTTTCTCTTGCTGCAGTTTTGTGTGATGCTATGTTGAGAATATTGGTGTTAGTGTAATGTTTGTTCTATGACAATTTATCTGAAGCTAGTTTTTGTGAGAAGAATAATCACAACTCGTTTTAAAGTTCAGTAGCCAAAATATATCTTTTATTCGAGGGAACATAGGGTTTTTTTATAATGCGAGTTCAGAACTCATTTGGATATAGTTTGGCCAATTTATCAAGTATAACATGTCAGAACCGTGAATATAGCTATAGATGAAAAAAAAAATGAGTAGATGAAAAAAAATAGAGCTGTTGGAAAAAATAGAGCTGTTGGAAAATGGTGAAAAATATATTTTCTCTTCTTTCCCATCAAAGTAAATTTTCTATCATAGTAAAATGGTGGAAAATGGAAAATGGTGAAAAAATATTTTCTCAGATTAGAACAGTGTCCGTAGTGAAGAAGCTTTTAAAAAAAATATTAAGTACATCTCCTTATGCTATTAATTAGTTTCTTGAGGAGGTTTAAGGTGTCACGAAAAAGTTGTAAGGTTTAAGATGTGTTTAGTTTCTATTATTCTACCATTAGAACATTAATGAGGTCATTAATGTTTTAATGCTCATATGTTGATTTCAACTCACATGTTGCAGAACTCCTATGTGAAATAAATTATTTTAATTATCACAATTATTATTACTATGTGAAATAAATTATTTTAATGTATTTTATAATGGAGCACATGTGAGAGCCTTAATTCATTTATAACAAATGACTTTAGTGTTTGCTTAAAAAATAAGGGTTTAGTTACAAATTTTTTATACATAAACATAAATTCGTTGTATAGTTAATTCATTTATTGAAGTTGTTTTTTTATTTTATTTTGAGAAAATGTGAGTTTTTATTTTTTAATATTTTGCTCTATGTAAACACAAAAGACAAGTTGGTGGAGTGTATATATTTTTTTTTTTAGAAATTAGAATGAATTTGCATGACATCAAATATGTTAGTCAAACAAAAACAATTCCATTTTCTCTCTTTAAATGTTCCGTTGAAACAACCTTGCAAAGTTTATCATGAAGTTTGTTAAAACAAACATAGAGATTTATGGGAACTGCACCATAAATCTCTTCCGTCCAGATTTATAGCTACTTTATATTCTATTTGTAGCTATAAATATAGTGGTACAAAGGCATCATGTTACGCATTTCACACAACTATTCCATTATCATTTCTTTTCTTCTATACTACTCCAAAATAACATTCAACATTCCACCACAATCCGATTTTTTTTATAAAGAAAAATGGAATGCGACGATGGATACCTTTTTTTTAAGTTTCATCATAAAGCAATTCAACACAGGCAACACATCTGCAACGACGATTCCAACACATGCAATTAATTTGGCGAGAGAGTCAATCAATGATGCTTTCTCGTGCAACCTAAGTTGGAATGAAGTTTACGAGCGATTTATTCATATGGAGAATCATTTTCGTACCTTCAACGAGGTTGTTGCCACTCCGGGGACCCAGTGGGATACTCGTGAGAACTGCATCATCGCAGTTGATGAAGTATGGGAGCGAATATTTGAGGTAATTTGAACAACTATATATTGCTAAAATATTAGTTGTCTTTTGATCATTTAATTATGAGAGTATGTTTTGTTTTTTTATCATCATTATGTAACAAATGCAGAAAAATGAACTAGCAAAAGCATATTTTTATGTTACGGAGTCGGAATTTAACAATCTGGCGCAGTTGTTTGGTCCGGAGGATATAAAAGTTGAGCACTCGAATACACTTATTATTATTTCTGATTCAGATGAAGAGGACAACACATCTCCGCTTCCAAATACTAGAGGAACGACACGTCGTACATGTTATCACGATGATGAGCATGCTATAGATATGGAGTCAACAAATAACAAAGGGCCATTACAAAATGCATCCGTAAAAAAGAATAAGTATCCTCATAAAGCTGCGACGCCTTCGAAAGGAGCCTGTTAATTAGCCTGTTATTATAGACATTTAATTAGTCGGCCCGAGGGAGCCCGCAGGCTAATTAACAGGACTAATTAAATGTCTATAATAACAGGCTAATTAACAGGCTCCTTTCGAAGGCGTCGCAGCTTTATGAGGATACTTATTCTTTTTTACGGATGCATTTCGTAATGGCCCTTTGTTATTTGTTGACTCCATATCTATAGCATGCTCATCATCGTGATAACATGTACGACGTGTCGTTCCTCTTGTATTTGGAAGCCGAGATGTGTTGTCCTCTTCATCTGAATCAGAAATAATAATAAGTGTATTCGAGTGCTCAACTTTTATATCCTCCGGACCAAACAATTGCGCCAGATTGTTAAATTCCGGCTCCGTAACATAAAAATATGCTTTTGCTAGTTCATTTTTCTGCATTTGTTACATAATGATGATAAAAAACAAAACATACTCTCATAATTAAATGATCAAAAGACAAATAAAATTATAGCAATATATAGTTGTTCAAATTACCTCAAATATTCGCTCTCATACTTCATCAACTGCGATGATGCAGTTCTCACGAGTATCCCACTGGGTCCCCGGAGTGGCAACAACCTCGTTGAAGGTACGAAAACGATTCTCCATATGAATAAATCGCTCGTAAACTTCATTCCAACTTAGGTTGCACGAGAAAGCATCATTGATTGACTCTCTCGCCAAATTAATTGCATGTGCTGGAATCGTCGTTGCAGATGTGTTGCCTGTGTTGAATTGCTTTATGATGAAACTTAAAAAAAAGGTATCCATCGTCGCATTCCATTTTTCTTTATAAAAAAAATCGGATTGTGGTGGAATGTTGAATGTCATTTTGGAGTAGTATAGAAGAAAAGAAATGATAATGGAATAGTTGTGTGAAATGCGTAACATGATGCCTTTGTACCACTATATTTATAGCTACAAATAGAATATAAAGTAGCTATAAATCTGGACGGAAGAGATTTATGGTGTAGTTCCCATAAATCTCTATGTTTGTTTTAACAAACTTCATGATAAACTTTGCAAGGTTGTTTCAACGGAACATTTAAAGAGAGAAAATGGAATTGTTTTTGTTTGACTAACATATTTGATGTCATGCAAATTCATTCTAATTTCTAAAAAAATATACACTCCACCAACTTGTCTTTTGTGTTTACATAGAGCAAAATATTAAAAAATAAAAAGTTACAGTTTCTCAAAATAAAATAAAATAAACAACTTCAATAAATGAATTAACTATACAACGAATTTATGTTTATGTATAAAAAATTTGTAACTAAACCCTTATTTTTTAAGCAAACACTAAAGTCATTTGTTATAAATGAATTAAGGCTCTCACATGTGCTCCATTATAAAATATATTAAAATAATTTATTTCACATAGTAATAATAATTGTGATAATTAAAATAATTTATTTCACATAGGAGTTCTGCAACATGTGAGTTGAAATCAACACATGAGCATTAAAACATTAATGACCTCATTAATGTTCTAATGGTAGAATAATAGAAACTAAACACATCTTAAACCTTACAACTTTTTCGTGACACCTTAAACCTCCTCAAGAAACTAATTAATAGCATAAGGAGATGTACTTAATATTTTTTTTTAAAGCTTCTTCACTACGGACACTGTTCTAATCTGAGAAAATATTTTTTCACCATTTTCCATTTTCCACCATTTTACTATGATAGAAAATTTACTTTGATGGGAAAGAAGAGAAAATATATTTTTTCACCATTTTTCAACAGCTCTATTTTTTCCAACAGCTCTATTTTTTTTCATCTACTCATTTTTTTTTTCATCTATAGCTATATTCACGGTTCTGACATGTTATACTTGATAAATTGGCCAAACTATATCCAAATGAGTTCTGAACTCGCAGTATAAAAAAACCCTATGTTCCCTCGAATAAAAGATATCTTTTGGCTACTGAACTTTAAAACGAGTTGTGATTATTCTTCTCACAAAAACTAGCTTTAGATAAATTGTCATAGAACAAACATTACACTAACACCAATATTCTCAACATAGCATCACACAAAACTGCAGCAAGAGAAAGCAGTACCTATTTCCTTGATAACAATTTCATTAACAGGCAAAAAAGTTCCAGCTATTCCATCTCCTCCAACAAATAAAAATAAATAAATTAAAAAGATATAACTACTGCATGATTTTTCACGAAACAGGATTGTGATCAACTCTAGCATGATTAAGATGATCAACTATATGCATGTCAATCAACACACAACAAAAAACTTATGCATCAAATCAGTCCATAATCTCAATTTTAAGGGCAAAGAGAATTTACAAAAGCAAAAAATGACAGTTGGGATCAATATCCAAAATTGCAATAAAAAGAAATCCCAAACTCTTCAACATGCAAATGCAACAACCAGAAAACTACTTAACTAACTTCAAACATATTTTTATATATTTCAGTGGCAACAATATCAGTGATTAACATCCAACGACCATACTTAGAATAACACAATTCATCATGGGTAAAAAATGAGAGCCAAACCTTTCAAATAAAACTAGAACTTATGGGAGCCAATCCTTTCAAATAAATTGTCTTCCATGTGGAATAGTACTTAGCAATATAGCCAACAAAGAAAAATGGAAATATGCAACAGTTCAACAAATAATTAAAAGCTCATGAGTGTCTAAAAAAACTAGATGATGACATAATGCCTAGATGCATTCCAGATCCTAAATAAGAAAAAAACGATGAAATAATCTTCCGGCAGTCAGATTCTAGTGCCCGCGAGTATCGAGAACATAAAGCAAATAGTCAATTCTAGCTTCTTTTGGGAGACCCATAAACAGCTCGAGTCTCTCCACTTTGTCAGTCAATCTCTCGCATACTTCGAATTTATCCCTCTTTGAAAGTCTAGGGATCGCGCTTAATGTTTCATAGACTTCGGTACGGGCCTTGCTAAGATCAAACTCGTATCCAGTCCTAGTACCGATGTGTTCAAGCCGCTTGTCCGTGTTTTGCCCAAGCTGAACGAGCACATCATACAATCTGTCTATAGATTCATCTTGTTTGCGCTTCTTACGCGATGACCGTGGCCTTTCACTAACATTTTCACTTTGACATACACTATTCTCGGCAACATCAATGTCAATCTCATTTTCGACTTGTACATTTTGTCCGTTCTCTTTAGAAATTACATCCCGTGCAAGATTGTCACGAGATGTCATGTCGTTGATGGCGTCCATCAAGTCCTGTGCCGTTTTTCCATTCGCGCGATCTTTGCCAAATATCTCTTTCCAATCCTCAAAGAGAGGTCAGCTCTTCTTACGCATCCCGCGCGCCCCCGGATCGCACTACAAAACAATTCAAACAATGGTTATTTACATACACACAACAACTTTGAAGATCCAAAATCGATTTACACAACCGATTTCAATCCACCAACACAATGAAGATTAGAATATGAAAACGCAGCAGCAAGAATGAAGAGTAAGAACTCAAAATACAACACACAGCAAGGTTACATGGTTCGATAATTGCTTATCCTACATCCACGGGAAGTGAGTCGAAGATATTATTACTATGAATCAAGAAAGATTACAACACTCTACAAGATCGAGAACACCCCTCAATCAAGAACACTTTCTAGCCTCTCCTTCTCTTTCCACTTGAAAACAAAAGAGGAAGAAAAATTGGAAGAAATTGCTAGTGATGAATCAATGTAACTGCTCTCTGTTTTGTTACTGTTGTTTTTGCTAATCAAAACTGACTTGAGCTAAAAGACTCATTCAACGGCTTAGATCAGCCCTAATACCAACGGTAACAATCAGCTCAACAACCAAATGCTTCTCTTTGAGACCCATAAGAAAACCTGCGAATTACATAATCACCCCAACAAGCTTAGATATTTCAAATGAGTTTAATCGCAGCACTTACATTAACGATATGCTCCCACTGATCGTTGCTACAATCGATCATATAATCCCCATTTAAATTGCCTATCCCACTTTTGTCCAACATGGAAACCAACGAATTGTAGAATTTTTTCCAAGATCCAATCTTTGAATTGATATGTGGTGTAGCTTTCAGATCGGTGCCCGGAAACTCCTTCTTCAAGGCATCCTCAAGTTTACCGAGAAACCCAGCCCGGAACCCATTGTCCGACTTCCATCCTTGTGCTACTAATTCCTTCAAAGCAGACAACAACACAAGCTCTTCCTTCGTAGACCATGATCGGCGAGTCTGTTGGGTTTTATTTGCCTAGGAGCGACTCGTATCGCTGGTACCTGACTCAAGTCCTAACCAAATACAACAAAATGCTTGTTCAAAATGGTGCCTATAAATGCAAAATCGTCCACAGCCAATCAATTATAACCTTCAAGTTCATAGAATTTACATCACAACAATTTAGTCATTTCTCTTAGGAATTTTATCGAACAGTTTAACAACAACATAATATTCTTCCAATTTTCAATTTTGAATGTCCGAATCAAGTTCGTATCTTTTGTTTTTTACGTGGGTTTCTGCATCGCATTTGTGAAATTGCAACAAGAAAAACAACAACTATTGTTATACCAGCAAGAACGAACGAATGTTATTCCTTTTCTACATAATCTCACAACAAAATCGAAAGTGTATGAGCAAGTTCAGATAGACGAAAATTTGAAGCAATCGCCAAGTATTTTACCTTGGATATTCGAAGCCATTTTGAAAGCAACCACGGTGAATCACAAACTCCGATCGGTAGCTGTCGGTGATCGACAACGGATGACGAAGATGGCAGAGACGTTTCTCTTTCAAAGTCGCCAAATGTTTCCAGTTTTTAGTGCGAAAAAATGGCTCCCAAAAAATCAGAGATGGTGGTTTTTCAAAATTTGATTTCGTGGACTTCAAGCAGGGTTTATTAGAAGGGTAGGGAGTGGGTTTTCTGAATTTAATAGAGGGTATGAAAGTAATTCTGTGTTTTATTTCTATATTGCTGCAGGGGATATCAAACCTATTTTTCGTTGGAGTGAACCTAATCAACTAGCTAGCAAACATATTTTCAGATTAATAATCAAGCATTAATAATAATGGGCCTTCCAGAAAAAGATAATCTAGTGTAATCTTGCAAACTTAGCAAACAGGGCCTTAATCGTCATTCTCATTTTCCCAAAGTACCTCATTAAACCAATAGACTCTTCTTACTCCTAAACCCCCTTCGTCTTTTGTTTTGTAGATTTTTTTCCCAAGCCACTCACACCATCTTTTTATTACCCCCCAACTTCCTACCCCAAAGAAAATCTCTTCGGAGTTTAGTGACTTTTTGGTTTACTCTCAATGGTGCACGAAAGAGGGAAAGATAGTAGATATGTAAATTTGAAAGCATGAACTTTAGCAAAACAATTCTACCACCAAAAGACAGGTGCTTATTCTCCCATCGATTCAATCTTCTCCTAATAATGTTCACCACGGGGGACCACATATCTTCCTTTCTAGGATTTGTACCTATTGGAATGCCAAGATATTCGAAAGGGAGTGAACCAACTTTTGCAATTTAAAGTCACTGCAAACTTCTCTAAAACAACATCCGATAGGTTAATTTCTATCAGGGTACTCTTACAAAAATTAATTCCTATCAGGATACTCTTACGAAAATTAACTTTGTATCCATACGCAACTTCAAATCTCCGGACAATCCCTTTAATACTGTGAATATTAGCACAAGAGGCGTCTTCGAAAATAAAAGTATCGTCGGCAAACTAAAGGCAAGATATCTCCACTTGATCTTTTCCGACTTTAACTCCAATATATAATATAGTTTCCCTGGCCACTAAAAGGCTAAACCCTTCTGCTGCAATTAGGAAAAGTAATGGAGATAGAAGGCTGCCTTGTCGCAGTCCCTTTTGCAACTTAAATTCTCTTGACGGGCTTTGATTAACTAAAACTGAGGCTCGTTGTAATGCTTTCACCCCAAAGGCACCATTTATCGTTAAAACCCAAAAGTTTCATCATGTGTAATAGATAGATAGGCCCAATCCATTATATCATAAGTTTTCTCAAAATCCAGTTTAAATATCAAACAACTTCTGTAATTATTTGTCGCTTTGTCAAGTGTTTCATTGGCTATCAACGCGCTGTTCAAAATTTGCCTCTCGTCAATGAAAGTGGACTGGTTAATCAAAATAACATTGTCTAGTGTTAGGTCCGGAGGGTCTCGAATAGGTGTATGGGGGGAGGAGAATACACCTAAAGGCTATTTTTCAAAAGCAGGATCTCAATACAGAGATCAAAAGTGAAACTACAAACACAAACTCAGACACTTGTTTACAGAAAATAGTTTTGACCGAAACAGGGTTAACGACTGATACTGAAAGACTCTTCAGTAAGGAGTTATCAGTTAAGTTAGAACTTAACTGATGCACGTAAGGCTTTAGTCGAGTTTGATAAACAGAGATGTTATAAGTCTCACTGACTATCAGAGGACAGATCAGTCAGACTGATAACACACGCAGCGGAAATTTTTTGTTTCGCAATAGCCTTTTGGGTTGAGCACGTTGTTAGTCTTAAGTTTCTCTTTGTTATTAATCAGTTTTCAGTTTATGAAAGGAAGAGCACAAGCAACAAATTTAAATACTAAAAGCTGTAAATAACACAGAGATTTTTACGTGATTCGGAAAACACTTCCTACATCCACGGTCGGTTGATCAGACCAACAACTTCACTCTGCAAGTCCTTACAGGTGCACAGCAAACCGATGCTCGTGCTTACGGGTGCACAGCAAACCGAACCGTGTGCTTGCAGGTGCACACAACTGAAGATCCAATCTTCAGTACCGACACACCTTGTTGGATTTCTCACTCCTAGCACGAACTGGCACTAGGACCTCACGGAGTCAGAGTACCTTCCTGAACTCCTTTGCAACTCAAACACTCGATTCTATCGGTCGAAGGGAGGTTTGAAATCTTGCCAACTGAACTTCAAAGAACAAGTTCTTTGGAGTTAGTTTGACCTAAGCTTTGGATAATCAAGGTTTGCCTAAGGTCTAAGAGAATTTATGTAATCAGCAGTGACTGATTTTTGGCTTTGGGATTCTCTTCTTCGATTCAAGCTTTGGGGAATTTGAGCTTTGGCTGAGAAGCAATTTTGGCAGAGCTTCAGCTTATGTTGTTGAATCGGTGAAGATTGAAGTGATCATCGAGCGCTACTTATAGGATAAGTCTTGAATAGATCCGTTGGCGGAGAAGGTCTTCAAGATTTCTTCCGTTAGAGAGTAATTTGAACTTGGGCTGAGGCTTCAATCTTCGAGGTTCCTTGTTTGGTGAGAACGGTTATGTTGAAGAGTAGGAGATGCGACGTCTTTGATAAAGTAGTCACCAAATAGGAATGACCTCTGCAGAGAAAGGACGATCCTGAGATCTCTGCATTTAATGCGGCTGTACTTTTAGAGTATGTGGCTTCCTTTGAACGTTGGAGATTCAGTTCGAGGAAGAATGTTTAACTGATACTTGACTTTAGTATTAGTCCGCTGATTCCACGTGGCACCCATTAAGTAATCAGTTCAAGACTGATTCTTCGACTGATACTTCAGTCGGCAACTTCAGTCTTCAGTCTTCAGTCCTTCGTTCTTCAGTCGTCAGAATAGCAACTGAACGAAAAAGAACTCTAACAAATGAGTTCGAGCAGTTCTAGTCTATTACAAATGAAACCTATGGATTTTTGTATCATCAAAACAAGGATTAGAATATTCCATAAAGTTCCCAACATCTAGAACTTTTGATAATCCTATTTGCAAGCAATTTGGCCAATATCTTGTACATACAATCAATTAATGAGAGAAATAGGTCTAAAATGTTGATAACAATATATATATATATATATATATATATATATATATATATATGAGTTAATTGTCCAAAATATTCACTCGGATTTGCAATTTTTATGTGACTTTTTTAATCTTATGATTACAATATCATTTTTTGCAATTAGCATCCATTAAAAGTATCAGGGACGTTGAAAATTGCAAAATAAGTGGGGTAAAATAAAATTGTACGTTATCAGTTATTATAGAATTTATTGCTGCGTCGATTTCGGCCGATCCGATTACCGGGTGTTAAACTTGACCGAAATCCCTTCGACTTAAACCCTCCAATAGAGCATCAATTTAGTGGGGTGTATTAGTTTAAGATTTATGTAGATTTTAAAAGTCCGTGGATTTTAAAAGTCTATAGAATTCTCACGGATTCTTCATGATTTTGAATGAATGTTTGGTCGGATTTTTAATGAATTAGCAAGAATTTGATGTCATATTTTCGGACTTGAAATCTACAAATCCAGCGAGCGCGGGAATTGAATGAGCGCTAGATCCACTTTCACCGGCCGCTAGAGCCCATGAGCGCTGGAGACCCAGCGACCGCTGGCTTGTGGTATATATATATATATTCATGATAAACTCCACATAAGAGTATATGCACGAGAGAGATGGAACTCCAAAATCTCCAATAGAGGCAGTGCAAAATCATGTTATTGACACTAAAATGAGATTGTGATAGAAGACAAAAATAAATAAATTAATTAATGAAATTTCATTGAACATCAAGTGGTCCTACATATTTGTTTATAAAGAAATTAGAGTACAGCACTGATCTCAAGTTTCTTACCCAGCAATCACTGGAATCAATGGCAACGGGCGCTAAGGTCCAGCGGCCGCTGGCACCCAGCGAGCGCGGGGATTTTGCAGGATTTGTGAATTCTCGTGGTCTGTGTTCGGATTTGTTCATGCCTATTTTTTCAACGAAATCAATGAAAGTCATTTCAACTTTAAAGTCCATAGATTAACGAATACACCCAAATTTTCATAGACTTTTAAAAGTCTTGAATGAATACACCCAGATTTTCATAGACTTTTAAAGGTTATGAACTAATACACCTAGACTTTAAAAGTCTGCATAAATCTATTAAATAATGTTGCCAACTTAATTTCGTGACTGTTTCCCAACATCAAATTAATCAATGCTAGAATGAAAATTTGATTCGGACATTTTGTAGCTCAAATCAAGAAGAGATCATCATCGTGCTCTTAATTTCAGCTACACCAGACTGCTCGGAAACTGATGTCATAAGAAAAAAAAAAGTCGGTTTTCTTTTTATTGTTACAATAAAATTGTTAATAACAATGATAATATAAGCATCCATTTGTAATTTTGCATGCGATGAGATACAATTATTAAAAAATGTAGACTCTTGAGGTATGAGACGGTAATTTTCCAAATAAAAGTATTTGGACAGGCCCAATTGTTACTTCGCAAAATCCAATGTGGGCCTGCTCCGGCCCAATATACATTAGTAATTAATATTTGTTCTATTTTCTCAATATATTCGCTCGTTACCTGAATCGATTTTTGTATTATTAATATTATATATATTTGTAATATTTTTATTATTTTCTAATATTTTTTTTGCCCAGACCACTTTTCGGCCTATTTAAAAGTATAATTTACATGCCTTAAAAGTGTAATTTGTAATATATTATTTATTTTTATTTAAAATATCATTTGAATTCATAAAAATACTAATTATTTATGAATGATCATTTTCATAAATTGAAAGTATTATTTTATGTTGTTAAAAATATCCTTTGTAATATATTATTTGCTTTTATGAAAGTAAATACTACTAATATTTTAAGGGTTAATGGCCGAAAAATACACGAAGTTTCATCAAATTTGCATTTTGCACATGACCTTTAAAATTAGCTCCATAATACACGAACTATTGATTTAATTGCAATTTGCACACGACGAGAACTCCGGCTATAATTAAAGTTGACCAGCAACGACGTGGACTATTATGTAATGATGTGGCAATACGCGTGGCATCTTTAATGATGTGGCAATATGCGTGTCATAAAAATAAAAAACCCTCCACATCCGCGGTGACACGACAGCCTCTCAATCTCTCGTTCTCAACTGAAGCAGCCGCCCCTCTCTCTTCCTCCCAAATCTCACGACCGTTGCTTCTCAAAATCCGGCGACAGATCCGCCTCCGCGGCCCTAAACTCCGGTGCCGCCTCTCACCTCCGATCCATTTCTTCCCTTGTTGCAAACTCAGGTGGAAATCTTCTCCTAAACAGAGCCCTCTCTCTCTCTCTCTCGCGATCTCATTCTCCGTCTGTAAGAGAACCGCAGCCACTGTCGAGGGGCCGGCGAGGACCGACGATTGGCCGCCGTTCCATACCCTCTCCCTCCGCCCCTCTTTCCTCTTCAAATTTTCTTCTCCTCTCTGAATTTCTCGAGCAGTCCACAACATAAAGCCCTAAATTTCTTCTTCTATCAAATGATTCGCCACTGCTGCCACATTTTCTGAGGTCCGGCGAGGCTGCAGACGTCGCTCTGTTGCCGTGGTCCGGTGAGGCAGCAAGAGCTCGCCCTCGGTACTCGTCGGGGTCCTCGTTGGGCTCGTGTATAGATCTGGGGGAAACTTGGACTAAAGCTTTGATTTTGCTTGTTGTGTTGAGTCAGGAAGGGTCACAGCATGGCTTCGCTGCGGTCTCCGAAAATTTAGGGCGGTGAGTCGGCACGGTCAATGGCGGAGATGCGTGTAGTGTATGTTGTGTCCTGTTTCTAGAAATAGAGAGAAGAGTGAAAATAAGAGGGGATTAGCGCTACCACTCGAGATACGAGCGGCGGCGGCCGGAATTGATGGAGAGAGGAAAGAGGGAAGAGGCGTCGAGGCAGGGGCCTATCGTTGCTGTCACCGGAGAGCAGAGGAGAGTCAGAGAGAGAGAGTTCCGAGGGAGGCGGTGGCGCTACCCTCTCTCTTTCTCTTTTTTTTTTTCTAATTATACTTACTCAAAACGACGTCGTTTTATGTGTTAGAATATAACTACAAAACGACGTCGTATTACTTGAACGCCGGTGCGTCCACGTCTACAGATTCCGGGAGCCACGTCAGCTAGAATTTAGGTTATGGTCAATGCATGTGCAAATTGCAATTAAATCAATAGTTCGTGTATTATAGAGCTAATTTTAAAGGTCATGTGCAAAATGCAAATTTGATGAAACTTCGTGTATTTTTCGGCTATTAACCCATATTTTAAATAACACTTTTAGTACATGTAACTGATGCTTTGGAATGAACCAAGAAGAGTCGGAGTAAAAAAAAATTAAAAAATATATATTAAAAATAAAAACCGATCCGAGCAACCGAATGGAGTGAAGTGGAGTAGATGAAGAAGTTAGGAAAATGCGCGAAATGTGTGAATTCAATAAAATCCACAAAGTGTAGCAGCTGTGGATTTATGGAAGACAGATAAAAGTATAAAGTGAGTGAGTTTAAAGGTGAAGATAGATTGGATGAGTAAATGTAGAAGCGAAGCATTCAAGGGTGTTGTTGACGGCTTTCAATAAGATCGACTAGACTGATCTTCCCGCAGTTGCCACCATCCAGCCTTTCAAACTGATGGCATATCTTCAAAATATCGTGCTCTGAAATCTTGCCCATCTCTTTCAGCTTGTATATCACGTATTCTGATTTACTGTCAAAAAACACACACAAATATAATCCAATAACATAGTTTTTGAATATGCATGAAATGAGTGGAAAAATAGATACTAACGTGACAAATCCGTTGTTATCAATGTCAGCAGCAAGAAACTGCGCGACAGTCATATGCTGATGGAGCACCCACTTAGCCATCCTCCTCTGCCTCCTGTCCACCCTCGCCTCCGCCAGGTAGAGGAAGGCTCTAGCCACAGCAAGAGTCGACACAAGCAGCCAAACCGAAGCAAAAACCCGACCCCCCAATGAATCAAACGCCCGGTCACCATATCCAACTGTAGTCACAGACATCACAGACAGATACAAGGAGTCCACCCAATCCAGCCTCTCAACATAATGCATCACACCAACACCTACTCCAATACAAACCACCACCACCCCCAACGCCACCGCAACCTTCATCCGAATCCTCATCCTCCCCTTCTTCACATCCACTATGTAAGACCTACCATCACCTCCCCACCTGCCCTTGATGCTCCTCAACAGATAATTCTCTTGCAAATCAAGCATATAACTAACCATCCCAGTCAGCAATATGTCGATGAAACCGAATCCCACCAATACAAACATGATTGAAAACAGCTTAGTTGCTAAACTATTAGGAGTTATATCACCATATCCAATTGTACACATAGTCACTATGCAGAAATACAGAGCATCAACAACAGGGTGTGTCTCACTCCCCTTGAAATCATCCCTACTAAGAGAGTATATCACCACGCCAAGACTCAAATACATAATCAACAGCACCACACCCTGCCTCACCACCGACTGCTTACCAAACTGCGGCGGCTCCGCCTCGGAAAAATCTTGAATTTCGTTGATGTTAGCCATGGCGGGAGCAGTCTTGGACCTATGCAGATTCTTGGAAGCTGGCAAAGAATGCTGGCTTTCTTGATCAAGATTTGATTTTTGAGGATGAAAATCGAAACCCTCGTTGGTTTGTGATGTGGGCTTGGGGGAATTGAGGGTTAGGGCTAGAGCTTCAAGAAAATCTGGGGCGGTGGATGAAGATGGAGATGTGGGGGGGCCGAAAATCAGGCGGTCTTTGAGTTCTCTGGATGAAGGGGTGAGGGGGGAGGGTGGGATGGTAATTTCATCGTCTTCGGGTAGACAGTGGAGAAAGGGCGGCCTTCTGGGGCTGCTGTAAGGGAGGAGTGGCTCTTTCTCCATGTTAGCTGTTTCGCCGGAAGATTGTTGCGGCGGCGGCGCTGTATGTATAATATATTGCGGTTTTTGGAGTGGATGAACATGCAAGAATCAGGGTAGCACTTGGCATTGCATGAATAGGGAATATATTTGCAGGTTTTAAAATTTTGATTTTTTATATTGAAATTTGTGGGGTCAAAGTAAAAATGGAGTCTTGGTGTTGGTGAAAAATGGTGGCGTATAGGGAACGTGGCGTTGTTTCGGCGCCATTTTAGGCTGAGTCAACGTCACCCATTATGCAAGTATTCAAACCATTATAGAATTTGTATGCAGGCATATATAATTATAAAATAAGAATTAATGGGCTCAATTAGATAAAAATAAAGTAAATGGACTATTATCTTTATCTTTCAATACTTGTTACAGATTGCCCTCTTCATCCAACATACATAACATAAAGGGATAATAGCCGCTAAATCCTATAACTATTTTTGTTTTCACGTTTTGCATCATTTTCAGAAATTCTGCCTCGGTATATCACAACTAATTAAGGAGTCACGATTTGCATCATGTGAAGTTTTCCGGCAAAATTGAAGATGACTTGGCAGCCGGACTAATCTACGTGGCATAGAATTCCGATAGGCAAAACGACGTCGTTTTGTCTTACGTTTGTTTAATTTTATTAATATCAAAACGTCGTCGTTTTTGTTCTTCTTAGAATTAACAACACTAATCGTATAACTATGGTTTATTTTGGATTGAATCTCATAATTTTCGAGCTGAAATTAGGGTTCATAAGATTGGGTGAAATGGTGAATTCATCGTCCTCCTCGCAATCCACTTGAAATGGCGAATTCCTTTGGATTCGGGACAACGGAGGTGGCTGCTGCCCGTTCCGATGAGAGAGCGAGGGAGATAGAGGCGGTGGAGGGCGGCTGGGCGGCGGTGACAGTGAGCCTGGGGGCTGATGCTGTTGTTGCCGGATGTGAGTGAGCGGCGATTCTCGCCGTGAATCGAGGGTGAAGCGGCGACAGCTATTGGCGGTTGTAGTATGATAGGAAAGGGAGGGGGTTTCAGAGAGATTTTGGGCTCAGATTAAGGGGGGAAGGGTTTCTGAAATTTGGGGAAATTATGGTGGAGGGTCTGAGAAGAAATAGAAACGGAGAAAGGGACGGTCGCCGGCGCTGGCTGTGCAGCGGGGTCGTGGCTATGTAGCGTGGCGGATAATGGAGACAGAGAGAGAGAGGGAGCCGAGCGAGATGGAGAAATAGGGGCAGGAGGCGCCGCGGAGTGGCTGCCAATGGCGGCCCTCACTGGAGATGGAGGCGGCGAAGCAAGGGGAAGAGAGAGAGAGGGTTTCTATGAGAGAGAGAGATCGAGAGTGAGAGAGGAGATAGAGAGGGTGAGACACGTCATTTAAAAAAAAAAATTAACAACTAATTGCCATGTAGATGATAATCACCCTTGTCAGCAAATAAAATGCCGTGTAGATTAATTTATGTTGCCGGAAAATTTCGTCGGATACAAATCGCGACTCCTTAATTAGTTGTGATATACTGAGGCAGAATTTCTGAAAACAATGCAAAACGCGAAAACAAAAATAGTTATAGGATTTAGCGGCTATTAACCCTAACATAAAACAACCTATATTCCCTCTTCACCCAAAATACTCCCCTCTATTCCCGAGTAAATGTCCCCATTATAAAGAGTAGAGAACTATTGCATAGAGAATTTAAGAATGTATCTTTTATACCAAAGTATAAAATATAATTTTTTTTTTACATTTATTTATAAGAGTATAAAATTTTCATACCAAAATCAATAAAAAGACTAAACACCCCCAAATAAAATAGTATAAATTACGGCTTGCACATGATGGCAAGACACGGTCGTGTAGTCATCATGTGAACGTATATATACCTTTAATTGTGCACACGAAGGCTTAAAACACGATTGTGTAGCCACCATATACATATGCACAATTATGTACCCCAATTGTGCACACGGTGGTTCCACGATTGGGTCTTGCCATCATGTGCAAGTCGTAACTTATACTCTTTTATTTCTTTTAACTTATTAATATATAATAAGAGTAATGTAGTAATTTAACACATTTTGGTATAAAAAAAACTTATATTTTTATAAATGGATGTAAAAAAACTTCTACCTTTTATTATATGGTATTTAAAGAGATTTCCCCTGAAAAGATAGTATGGTAGATGAGGATAAAATAAAAATTTTAGCATTTATTTTACAATGGAATTCTCAAATCAAACACATATGACATATCTGAGGATAAAATTCATTTCAAAATAACACGCTTATTTGCAGGCGGGGGATGTAAATATATATATAAGCAAGCTTACTTCGAGTTGTTCCACTCACTAAAGTGAGTTAATCTAAGGCTGAAGATATAGTAATGTATAGTAGAAACCATAATTTAAAATGAAAATTGAAAAATACATGCACAATTATTGCATTCACCGAAAAATTAATTATATATAAAAAAAAAAAAATTGCTCCCTATAAATTTCAAATCCCAAGTACTAAGCTCATCCATTAAAATGTATCCACCATACATCTTTACTATCACAGACTTAAAAATGATACTCCGTTCTCATTTTATTTAATGGTTCTCATTTGAACCACTCTGATCGTCTATATATACATATGTAAATATATAGAGAGATATGGATGTAAATATATAAATACATAGAAAGTGAAAGAGAAACATGTTCCCTGAAGTATGGCCCACTTACTAGAGTGAACGAAGTTCGATTTGAAGGATCGCGAAGCTGAATGTGGTGTGAGTTTTGCATCACTTAGGTTAGTAAATGTAACATGAATTTACGAAAACAAACCTACGTACACTACATGATGCCTAAGATTAATATTTCAAGCCCTAATTGCAGCAGCACAAGAAAATGCTTTTCTTGAAAAGCCATAAATACATGTTTACGTCATAAACGAACATAGATTGAAAGTTATTCAAAGCTCAATCAGCCATAAAAATGACTAAATTCTGGAGAATAACACTGCGTCAAACAAATCCAACCTACAGACAACATAGGATGGAAATTACAACATGCCAATATGGTATAGAATCACACATCGTAACATAAGATACTTGGAAGATGGAGAAAAGCTAGCTAATCATCGTCCAGAACACTCGTGCGCCTTCTAATCTGTGAAGCAACGGACCACAAATCAACAAATCGAAAACTAATGATAATGCAAAGTTGATGAATCATCAACTGCTAGTTCTTGCGAACTCAACACCACTACTACTTACCGTCACTTTGGTTTCTTTACTTGTTTGGGTGTTGATCTGTTCGAGCAGTGATAT
Organism: Salvia miltiorrhiza; assembly: GCF_028751815.1. Lineage (NCBI taxonomy): Eukaryota > Viridiplantae > Streptophyta > Magnoliopsida > Lamiales > Lamiaceae > Salvia > Salvia miltiorrhiza. The sequence continues at coordinate 43,213,871 of NC_080388.1, read as the reverse complement.
AAGCCTCTCTTCAGATACCTATGTTAACAGCAAGGAATTGGTTGCATTTATTTCGCGTATTTAGAAATTAGAAGCTATACGATGAAATGTGAGAAACTGATAGCATAATGAAGCAAAGCTACCTTCTCAACAATCTGACCCGTTTGGGCAGCTCTCAGTATGACATCCTCAACTCCCCTGGCCTTCTCGGGTTTTACCAGAGCAATTCGAGCAACTGCACAAATAGATGCATCGGGAGTCAAGGTATGTGGATGGTTGCACCACAAGAATCTAATACTGACATCTATGGATAGTAAATAAACCATCACATTAATGTTACTGCACTGGAATGTTGTCCATCCTTAAACATTTGCACTAGTGTCAAAAAATATGAAAAGGAGCTATTTGGAAATTTTGTATTGAGAAAAAATATCAGTTAAAGTTAGAATGACGCAGAAAATATCAACATTAGAAAGTTTGATGAAGCTAAAAAATTTCCACTTACGTCTTGCCCGTGCTTCTGATGTCAAAATCCGTGTCAGCATCAGTTGTCTTTGTTCCTCCGCCTCGCTAAATGAAATCAGTATTTCAAATCAATAAAGCTTTATTGAGAAACTTCTCAGACACTCCTTTCTTAAGAGACTTCGAGTAAAAATGACAGTTATATTAGATAATGGAAGAGTTATCCACCTTTTAGCTTCTTCCTGCGCTTTCTGCTGCTCAGGACCTTGATGACTACCCTGTATGTAAATAAATACGTAACTACCACGTACGAAGGACACAAAAAACAGAGGAAGGATAAACTTATTCTTCAAAGAAAAATAAAATAGAACAAAATGCAATTATTACTGCGCCACGTTGAGCCATTAGCTCCTGCATTCTCCTTTGCCTGATGGCTTCCAATTCCGGGTCGGCCTAGATACAATTAAATCATTAAAATGAAACCAAAAACAGAGCCACCATATTTTGATTAAAAATGAACTACAACAAATAAACCAATGCAAATAATGTTCAAGAAAAGGATTAGAATAACATTTGCATACTCACTCAACAATAACACCACTAGGCACTAGCCAAGTCTTGGCACAAAACCAATCAGACGCACTTCTAGAGAAACTGACACAATGGCGACCTTATCTATCTTCTTACACTTCCTCAACTCCATTCTTATTCCACATTCTGCAACCATTCATCTCTCCTTCCGTTGTCTTTAGGCTTGTTATCGAGTTCACTAATACCCATACCCATCTACATATAGCCATATAGGTCGCCTTACGTGCTGGTTATCATATTAATCAACCAGTTGAGATATTTTTTAAGATTTTTCAGGTACAAACACTAGATATCTCTTACATCAATGTGACTGCTTCCTTTTGTATTCCAAAGACACCATCAAACCAACAATTTTGGAATCATATAAATAAACTCTGTTGAGTATATACAATTTTGGCAAGTATACAAAATTCTCTACTAAGCAACAACAGTCTAGCATCATATGTCATGATTGCAACAAAAACAGCTAAATCAATCGTTACATAATTAAGATTTGAACAATAAAAAACGAAAGAAAGAAAGAAAGAAAAAGCCCAAGGATTTATAATCTCAAACATAATCCTCCTGCATTTGATAGATTCAAGCAGACACCACCCCAGTCACAAAGGACGACAAGAACGGATTACAGACACGAAATTTTAAATAGTTTAGGAGTTCTGATTTTCTTTTAATCTTATTTGAAACACAGTTATAAAGCCCAACCCCATCATCACTGAGACTAAAGGCATAAGAAGCTACACATTTTCTGAGCTCAATCGTTACTACAGTTACAGATTTTGAAGAAAGTATACACAAAAGAACGAACTTTACCATCTACTAATTTTTCAACATGAAATAATCTGTCTTCCATTGTGAACTCAACAACCCTAATTCCAAATTAAATCATATCCTACTCCAAAATCAAATTTTGATATCAGAACCCAAGCGATAAGAAAAATTGTTAATGATAATAAGAGGAAAAATATAAAAACACTAGAATTAGATGCCACGCAAGTTAAAACCAACTGAATCGAAATGCAAAGAGAGAAGAGCAACTGCCCAACCATAATCAATTCGACAAAAATTCAAATAGATCGAGAAATAGATGAATAAATCGAGTCGCGAATTGGAAAAGTTTACTCACCATTTCTTTTCCACGAGTTTGAATTCAGTGAATGAGTGAACGCTGAAAAAATATTTCAAATAAATGAGAAAAGAAAATTGAGCATTTGTTCTGGCGGCCGGAAGGGGCCCACAATTGCGTCCGAATTACGCTGTCGGGTCGGGTTTATCTTTATTTCATTTTCACTCCACTTTTTGTTTTTGAGAATATTTTCACTCCACTTTTGTTCCTCCTTATAATATACGAGAAATATTTTATTCCCTTGGTCCCACAAAGCATGATACAGTTTTCTTTTTGGTCAGTCCCACGAAGCATGACACGTTTCTAAAAATAGCAAAAAATTTATCATTTATTCACATATTCACTTTTTCACCTACCACACTTAACACACAAAATACCAATTTCTTAATTCCCGTGCCGAAAAGAAGTGTGTCATGCTTCATGGGACGGAGGGAGTACTATGTTCTTTAAATTAAAATGTACTCCCTCCGTCCCAATATTCAAGTCTCGTATTCCTTTTTGGGTTGTCCCAATATTCAAGTCCCCTTTCCTTTTTTGGCATTAATTAGCATACAATTAATAGATTTAATTATGTCTCTCTCTCCTCTCACAATCCAACCCACCTGCCTCTCTCTCTCTCCTCACTTCTCTCTTCTCTCTCAAATCGTCATCTCCCCCCTCTCTCCTCTTTCCACCGCCTCGCCGCCTCCACCGCCTCTCAGCAGGAATAAGGGCGGCGACTCGCCGGCCCCTCAGCAGCGGCGAGGGTCTCCACCCAACCCCCAATTTCACCGCCTCCCTCCTTTCTCCCCTCTCTCTCTCCTCGCCTTCTCTCTCTGAAACAAGGCTCGCCGCCGGCCTTCCTTCTCTCACGCCACCGGCCTTCCTTCCCCTACGACCGCCGCCCGTTTTCCTTCCCCAATTCCAGAAACCTTCAAATCCGACCAAATACCAGTAAAATCAAAAATCAAAACCATATCTCTGCGGGAATGAAGACAATAAAAACTCGAAGCCAAAAGTCGAAGCTTTCCCCGACCACTGCCTCGGAGAACGACACCCCTTTCGGCGTGCGGTCACCGGGAATTGAGCGGGAGAAATTTGGGGCTTAGGGTTTCAGACGAGTAGGGGTTGCGGCTTGCTGTGGCTGCCGAATTTCTGAGTCAATTCCCGGTGCAGTGGAGAATGGTTTGAGAGAAGAGAGAGTGAGAATGGTTTCTGAGTAAATTCCCGCAATAGGTGGTGGTGCAGTGGAGAATGGTTTGAGAGAAGAGAGAGTGAGAATTGCAGAGAATGGTTTGTTGTGTATTAGTCAATAGTCAATTTAATTAGTTAATAAAATAATATTAATTAAAGCACTAATTATGTGGTCCCTACTGTTTTTACATCTATTTTAACTCTCCTAAATACCCGTGCCCAAAAGAAAGGGGACTTCATTATTGGGACGGAGGGAGTAATACTTTTAGAATTATGATTTGTAACAAAAAATTCATAATGTGATATTGATTAAGTGTTAAAATATTGTTTTAATTATACTTATATATGAAATCAATTTTATCATTTTGAAGTTGAAAAAATATTTCAAAACTACTTTCGCATATTTATATAAATATAAACGGTGTTTTATATTCTTTAATATATATGATGTTCCATTATGAGCCTCTTATAAAACTCTATATATCGTTAGTACAAACATATTTAGGGTTCATTGTAAATTCAAATGATCTTTTCACAGTAAATTTATCATTTACTCCTTGGATTATATAGTAACATTTTTAGTCGGTTAAATATGTTTTTTTGGGTGGACAGTCCTAATACTCCAAGACGCAAAAAATACAAATGTTAGTATGTGATAAATAAGTTTGGATTATCTTTAGATGATTGTGGAAGGATATAACCGAATAAGTCTTGGATCGAAAGAAAAAAAAGAATAGTCATGGAGAAGAAGTGTGCAACCTTAAGATGAAAGGATATAACCAGGCTCACTTTTTGTTATGATTTGATTGTTAAATTCTTTTTTTTTTTAATCTAATTTTTATATCAAACATAAATCTTTTGTCGACTTAAAAAAAGGAGTGGTAATAGAACTATCAGATTTCGACCTGAAATAAACAGCAGATTGGATAATGCATGTTCATTCGTGAACCATCAAAAATATACTTGGCCAGCTATACTACTTTTGACAAGGTGCAACCGTGCAAGAACAGAAAACCAATCCAAAAAAAACGCAAGAACAGAAAAACAAATGCAATTATAACAAAATATTATGTGCTATTACAAAGGTGAAAGGGAAAGAACACATGTCTATCAATGTGGAGCTGTTACTTGTTTGTAGGTGTTATCCTTAGAAGGTTGTGAAGATTAAGTCCATTGATCTTGGCAGCAAGTATGAAATCATTCTCAGTGAGCCCACCTGAACCATAAAAAAGGATCGAGTACATCAAGAAGCGTTTGTTCGTGAAACAACTTCAACTAAAGGGCGAAAAAGAGTTATGCTTGTCGGATCAAACAAGGAACATCTCCATTGTTCAATGAAAGATAATTTGTGTTTGAACAATAATTAGGATCAATGCACATAAACTTTACTAAGGAGATCAATGGATTAGATTCCAAATATATAAAACTACATGGTGCACAAGAAGATGAGTCTGTCTTGGAATAAACATATGACTGCAATAATCTCTCAAATGAGGTAGTCGTAATGGAATGGGGCATAAATATATACATAGAACTTAATGAACTTAACCTTCACTTGATCAGCCAATGGATTTTGGTAGATATCATAGATAATACATAGATACTTATTTTCAAGTTGAATGGACGAACGTTAAGGAGTTCATTTGTCCGAAACAACGGTAACCAACCAGAACCGAGAGCAAATTATAGTTTATGTCAGGTGATCTTACCCACTGCATGAGTCCAAATATCAATCTTTACATTGTTCCATCCAACGAGATGAAGATCTGGGTGATGACCTATATTAAAAACGTAATGAGAAAGATAGAGAACATCAATCAGAGTACATAGGACCTCAGGATTAATAGACAAATTAACCCTAGTATTAGATGATAATTTGAAACAATCCGTATCCAACCCAAACTTCTATGCCAATTGTTAGCTGCGTATCCTTGACGCTTAAGGTTAGTTTCTATCAAAGCGATAAAAGAGGAAAAATATTGAAACTACAATATCATTCGGAATTGGTTTAAAGTGCTCAAATGAAATTCTATAAAACTTCAATTATATGACAGGGTTGAGCGATGGCGTCCTAAGTTCAGCCAAATAATTTAGACTTGCAGGGAAGGAACTTTGTCTATACATAGAAGACCGGAAAACACCCAACTTAAACGAGATAAGTTTAAGAAGCATACCTTCAGCTTCGGCAACATCAGCCACGAGTCGAAGAAATTCCATTCCTTTGACGAAAGTCTTAACTTTCCAGGACCGATGCAGCTTCCAGGAATCATTTTCCTTCACTAGATTCCATCCAGGAACCTGAGCCATAAATTATCAATTTATCATTAATGGATTGCAAATACGCTTATATACGAAAACAAAACTCACAATATAAGCCTCCATACCCGCTCGATCAAAATGTTGGCTGTCTCCTCAGTCATAGCCCTCAGATCTTTGGAGCTGCATGGCACACACTTCTTACTAGCCAAATCTGGCACAGAAAGAAGAAATCATTACCAGGAGAATATTCTCAATCACATTCAGGGCATGAAGAGTTAAGATTGCTTCCAGAAAGACACCAGATTCAAGAACATCGGCACCATTTCCAACGATAGAACTTGGTTTGAAACTTTCACTTCAAAATCAACCACACTCTTCACCAAGTCGGAGGGTGTTTAGGTAACTGACCCCTTCTAATATATTGTCGTAAGGCTATCGCTTAACTTCCTTTTCACCTCTCACCAAGGACTTCTTTTCTTTTAATGTATGTCCTCCAAAAACCCCTTCCTCTCACCATCACTCTCAGAGTCTCAGCAAATTGAATTATCAAAACTATAAAATACGCCACCATAAACAAATCAAACATTCCGTCTCACAGTTCAATTTAAGCAAACGTATCACCAGTGCCTCAACAAAACCAAACATCTATAATCAATAGTAGCAGCTCCAGTGCGACCACTAACCTTGGTTAATACAAAAAGCCCTAATTCCATTAATGCTATTATTCCACAAGCATCCTTCATGGCCTTGAGATCTATCAGCAACACGAATACTCGAGCTGCCCAAGGTCAAAAAAAATAAAATTGTGCACTCATAGTCGTATTCACAAAAACCTCGACACAGGCATCTAACGCTCAAGATACATTACGATGCCTTGCGCAGAAACTATTCTCAATCTGACTAAATTTTCCGCGTGTATTTCACAGCATCGAGCTGCAGAAGCTCGGAAAGTTTACATCAACAATAGAAATTTGATCATGCATAGTTGGAACTAGTGACAATTTCCACGGATAAAAAAATTAAAATAAATTAAAATTAACTAATTACGCACTCGATTGATCTTCCGAGTTAACTGCATTCTACATTAATCTCACAATTTTAAACGCCGTGCCGCCGGTTCCTCATGTACGAACAGATTGACAATTGCAACATATCACTCAAAATTAACATAAAGAAAAGACATAGATTGATTAAAAAAATCAAACGAAGAAATAGAGGAATCGGAACAGAATGAAAATTACCGTCCATTGACAGTCCAGACTCCCTGCAAGAGCGGCGTCAGTACAACCTGAACATAATCAGGGGAAAATCTCAGTATCTAAGACGCTGATCGTGAGTGCGTGCGTGTGTGTGTGACAGAGAGAGAGATAGGTGTACACGGGCGTTGAAGGAGAGAGCGCAGAGACGAGAATGAAGTGCCATTTGGAGGTCGCGCTGAATGACATGTTGTATTGTATGGGTGCATATGAAAACGGTTTGTAAGGGGCCGGGCCGATGTAAAAGGGCTTCAATTATAATTTTAATGGGCTGCATCGGTCTTCAGTTTTCTAAATTTTAAAATAAGGGTGAGTTTATACATACCCCTCATTTTACTCAATATAATTTATAACCTTCAATTTAAAGAAATAATAAAATTAAATATAAATGTAATATTTTTAAACTCATAACCACCACATTATTTTTTTAATAAATAATTTATTATCTTAATTCTCGATTATATATTACACACAATATACAACAAAAGTTAAAATTCAAAATTGGAATTCGCTCAAAGAAATTTGCAGAGACAAACAACTAGAAGAAGCACAACAACATAATTATGGACCATCACCGTCTCAGACTCGCAAAGTCAAAACTATGGATAACCTCAGCATCAGAACTACATGCCACCACAAAAATTATAGCCTCTATAATTTTGATAAGAAGAGATACGACAATGAAGGAATTGTTGGACCATTCACGTCAATCCCTATCTTTATCTCTCTCTCAATTTGAAAACTAGAAACAATTTCTTTTAAAAATCTTTTTTCTTCTTCTTTGAATCTCAAACGTCTAATTACTCTCTCTCTCTCTCTCTCTCGACTTTCTCTTCTCAGGAGAAAGGAATGTAGTTGTCTGCCTCATCATGAAGCCATCGTTGTCCTCTCTGTTCAACCACAACTCCGCTCGTCAGTGTTGCCATTTTTTCCGCCATCCAAACATGGTTTCATTGCATTAAGGGAAGTTATTATTTTATTAAAATTTTAAATTATAGGTTATGACTATGAGGTTAAAATAGTCAACTTATTATTATTTTTAAATAGAGACTACAACAAGTAAAATAGGGGTTCTGTATAAAATTATTGATAATGAAAATTCTATTTATAGTCTCAATTTTATTTTTCTTTTTCTTGTGTAGCCCTTCAAATAAATTAATATGTTTTTTCTAGTTAAATATCTTATTTTTCCTTGCAGAGTTAGTTAAATCCTGCTTGGAAAAAAAGATATATTGAATTGTGGAATCCATCCATTGGCCTGATAGGCTTCGAAACTAAGGGAAAAACGCAATAATTGTCTATGGTGGCTGTGAGAACCGAGTGTGAAGAGTGAAACCCTAAAAGAGGATTTTTAAAGGTAATTCCGTAACTGTCAATTTAAACGCGGGCGGCGGCCGCCGCCGCCTATGCCCTTCGCAAACCTTATGCGGAGGGCACCGCAGAGCAACGAGCGGCGTTGGCATCAGGCGCCGTGAGGCGGCGGTGGCCGCAAGTGGGCGGCAGCCGTGTGGCAACGGTGGCCCGACTTCTCTTCAAAATGCGTCCAAAACTCCAAGGATCGCCCAATAGTGCCTCGGCTCCCTGGAAAACAACACAAACACACACTAAGCCATCGAGCAAGTATAAAATGACATAAATATGTGCAAAACATGCTCGGATGTTCATTCGAAAACGCGCAAATAACACCTAAAAATGAGGTAAACAAGAAATGGAGAGATACGTGAGAAAGAGAGAGATGAGAGTGGCCAATTTTTTATTTTTTATGTTAGGGATAATTTTGCACAAAAATTGGTCAATTTTTAAATTTATTGTAGGAAAGTTACTATTTCCTTATATTATATATTATATATACTTATTATAGTAAAAATATATAAAAACAATTAAACTTCTACCAACATCTTTTTGTAATGTGTTCGCCCCTGACTGCAATTTTAAGTTTTAAAAAAGAACAAAGAACTACACAAAAATATAAGGTAGTCGCATGGGAGTCTCTCCATAATTTATTGGTTCGATTTAAAAAGAGTTAGATTAGTATATTTGGCTTAAAATAAAAATAGAAAATCTCAAAATAAAGGTAAGATAATGCTCCCTTCGTCCCAATAAAAATTGACATTTTCTTTTCGGCACGAAAATTAAAAAATTGAATGATATGCCTTTTTTTATCTTAATTGCTTAGTTAACTAACATGTGATTTTAAAATTCTTTTACTAATCGTCACAAAGTGGCAGTTTCGGAACAAGAATCTTCATGTATCCATAAACCTAGGCTTTAATTGAGTGGGACAAACAGAAATGAAAATGTGGTCACTTTTATTGGGACGGAGGGAGTACTTCAATGTATAAGTAATTACTTTTTATAATTTTTATGCTAAGGCTCCGTTTGGTAGCTAAGTTTGGATTTGTCTAGATAGATAAAATCAAGATATGTTAAATTAATAAAGGATAATTGGCATGATATTTTTGTGTTTGGTAGCTAAGCTTAAAATCTAGATAACATACATTACTTGTTTGATAACCTAAATTATAATCAATAATAAGTAATTAAATGGGATAATTGCGTGAAAATACACAAACTTTGCCAAAAATCCATATTTGACGCGAAGTTAGAATTTTACATTTTAATACTCCAACTTTCGTTGTTGTCCAAATTTGACACGACTTAATTCTTAAAAATTCAAAAAACAACCTCTTTTTGTAAATAATTATACAAAGACCCACTTATGTTATTATTTGGGACATTTAAACCAAAACAAGATATTTCCTTATGATGTTTTCTTTTAATCTTTGATTCGCGCCTAAAATGGTTTAAAAGAAAACATCATAAGGAAATATCTTATTTTGGTTTAAATGTCCCAAATTATAACATAAGTGGATCTTTGTATAATTATTTACAAAAAGGGGTTATTTTTTGAACTTTTAAGAATTAAGTCGTGTCAAATTTGGACAACAACGAAAGTTGGTGTATTAAAATATAAAATCCTAAGTTCGCGTCAAATATGGATTTTTGGCCAAGTTTGTGTATTTAGGTGCAATTTTCCCTAATTAAATTACTATTTTATCCTTCTATGAAATCAAATAGCTAAATTAAAAAATATATGTAAAAAAAATAATATTGCAAATCACTCCTCTAAACACCCCACCCTCCACCCTCTCCACTATTTCCTCTTCTTCTGTCACTACACTGAATCCCCCCGCTCCCTCACTCTCTCTCTTCTTCTCTCTCACTACTGCCATACTTACTCCTCTCCAAATACTCCATTTTTTTCACTTTCAGTTAATACCAACACCTCTTTTTCTCTATCACCACACTTCTCCTCTCCAAAAACTTCAATTTTCGTTTGTTCTTATTGAACACCCCAGACTCCATCTTCTTTTTCCACTGAACACGCCCCTCCTCCAATCTGCCATTGCACATCTTTCTTTGTGGAACGCCGCCACCGTCGCGGTTCTCAACAACCACTAGTCGCGCATTTGCTCGAAATTTGTCTACTTCAATTCTTTCCTATTTTTTGTCTCTATATTTCCTCCTCCATTCTCATTTCATCTCTGTGAGAATTCAAGAATAAGACAGCAATCGAGTTGCCTTGTTCGGACTTCCTGCGATGATTGGCAACAACTTTTCAAAGGATAAATTGATCTTAGACTACCCACAGTCGTGACACTCACTCAATCCAACCTTACTTTACTTTTTAATAAAATATTTATTTCTCTCTCATCCACCTACACAACCCACAAACTAACATAATTTTTAATCCCAATGGTGACACCAACCCAACCTACATATTTTTTCTCTTCACTTTATTTTTAAATTATCTTAATATCTAAAGTAAAATATAAATTAAAATTAAATATTTATTTATTATATTTAATAAATAAAATAAATATATTTTTAAAAAAATTGTAATTATATTATAATTAAACATTGTCATATATTATAATTGATATTTAACTCAATCACAAAGAAAGATTACAAGAATTAAACACACAACTGAAATTAAATATATCAAAGTACAATACGTGAAATTTAAAAATACAAATTACATATTTAATTGTCAGTGCCAAATTTTTCTCATATGTGCTCAATCAAATCACCTTGAAGAGTCCTATGAGCTTCTATATTGCGAAGTTGATCTCTATTAGTCATATAAGTAGACAAGCTCACAATACGTTCAGTAGAATAGCGAAAATGTTCGTCATCTTCTATTTGTACTCTTGTAGGTGTATCCATAAAAAATTCTGTTGGATCATAATAATTTTGGTAGGTATCTCGTTCATCCTCGACTATCATATTATGCATAATGATACAAGCCATCATAATTTTTCCCATCAAAACTTTGTCCCAAACAAGACATGGGCGTCGTAGAAATGCAAATCGAGCTTGTAGGACTCCAAATGCTCGCTCAACATCTTTTCGGACAGACTCTTGGTGTTGAGCGAACAACTTGTGTTTACGAATCTGTGGGGAAGTAATTGACTTGACAAATACAGCCTATGAAGGGTATATACCATCAGTTAAATAATATGCCATATCATAATGACGACCATTCACTACGTAATTAACCTTTGGTGCTCGACCTTCTATGACATCATTATAAACAGGAGATCGATGGAGTACATTAATATCATTACACGAACCTGGTGTTCCAAAGAACGCATGCCATATCCACAAGTCGTATGAAGCAACAGCTTCCAAAATGATCGTTGGTTTTCCACTTCTCCCTGTATATTAGCCGGCCCATGCATTAGGACAATTTTTCCACTCCCAATGCATGCAATCAATACTGCTAATCATGCCTGGGAAACCACGTTGTTCTCCAACATAGAGCAGCCTTGCCAAATCTTGTTCATTAGGCCTTCTGATATACGTACCACCGAAGCAAGATATAACACCTTCCACAAAATGGACTAAAGCATCTCTTGTAGAAGATGAACTCATTCGCAGATACTCATCGACAACATCGGAAGATGTCCCATACGCCAACACCCTCATGGCTCCAGTACATTTCTGCAATGATGAAAGACCTACTCTGCCGGTGGCATCTCATCTCTGTTGAAAAAACTCATCATTGCAGTAACAGCTTCCACTATTCGAATGAATAGCGATTTCTGCATGCGAAATCTCCGCCGGAAGATTTCTGGAGTATACGTTGGGTTGTCACTGAAGTAGTCGTTGATCAAACGCTCTGCACCAAACTCGCGTTTCCTATCACAATATCTCCTGTTGGCTGTTGGAATTTGATTTCCTACAATCAGATTATGATTGTTTATGATCATATTTTGGATGATGCTATCAAGTTGACGATTTTGTTGATAAACTCGTTCTTCCCATTCATCAAGTTCATTGGAATGGGAAACATCAGAACTTGAGTCTGAATCAACTGAAGAGTTTTCATTCACAGACATATTTGTATGAGAAATAGAAAAATAATAGGGTGAAGGTATACTTGAGCAAAGAGTGAGATGTGTTTGTGTTTTATTGAGATGTGTTTCATCTGGCATTTATAGACTAATATTGAAAAGTGGGATAACAAGTGCATGTGACTGCACTTAAAGCTTTGTCATTTGGGAACCTAACGGATCCAATGCTATTCAAGTTTACATGAAATGACAAGTGCATGTGTGTAACAACCCG